>NC_073386.1:1698882-1708796 GCF_028641065.1 Leucoraja erinaceus | reverse complement strand
TCACCCCCTCGCTAATTTGGCCATGTAAATTCCTCGCCAGTGCGCGTAAGGGAGTTTAGTTTTAGTTTTATTTCAAGCGTCAGTTTTATTTGTCACTACACATACGAGATGTGCAGTGAAATGAAAGTGGCAATGCTCGCGGACTTTTGTGCAAAAGACCAACAACAAAACAACCAAACAAATTATCAACACAATCATAACACAATATTCTGTTACATAATAAAATAATGGAAGAAACGTTCAGTAGAGTTAGCCCTGGTGAAAAGGCTTACAGTCGAATTGCCTCGGGGAAAAACTCCTTCTCAACCCTCCCGTTCTCAACCCATGGGAACGGAGGCGTTTGCCTGACCATAGCAGCTGGAACAGTCCGTTGCAGGGGTGGAAGGGGTCTCCCATGATTTTATTTGCTCTAGAGTTGCACCTCCTGTTGTATAGTTCCTGCAGGGGGGTGAGTGAAGTTCCCATAGTGCGTTCGGCCGAACGCACTACTCTCTGCAGAGCATTCTTGTCCTTGGCAGAGCAATTCCCAAACCAGATGGTAATGTTCCCGGACAAGATGCTTTCCACCGCCGCTGCGTAGAAGCACTGGAGGATCCTCGGAGACACTCTGAATTTCCTTTAGAGATACAGCGCGGAAACAGGCCCTTCGGCCCACCGAGTCCGCGCCGACCAGCGATCCCCGCACACTAACACTATCCTACACACACTTGAGACAATTTACAACTTTACCAAGCCAATTAACCTACAAAACCTGCACGTCTTTGGAGTGTGGGAGGAAACCGAAGATCTTGGAGAAAACCCACGCAGGTCACGGGGAGAACGTACAAACTCCGTACAGACAGTACCCGTGGTCAGGATCGAACCTGGGTCTCTGGCGCTGTGAGGCAGCAACTCTACCGCTGTGCCACCTTGCCAGCGTGGAGGAGAAAATAGAATGACATAGAACTGGTATAGACAATAGACAATAGGTGCTGGAGTAGGCCATTCGGCCCTTCAAACCAGCACCGCCATTCAATGTGATCATGGCAGATCATCCCCAATCAGTACCCCGTTCCTGCCTTCTCCCCATATCCCCTGACTCCGCTATCTTTAAGAGCTTTATCTAACTTTCTCTTGAAAGCATCCAGAGAACTGGCCTCCACTGCCTTCTGAGGCAGAGAATTCCACAGACTCACAACTCTCTGGGTGAAAAGGTTTTTCCTTGTCTCCGGTCTAAATGTCTTACCCCTTATTTTTAAACTGTGGTCCCTGGTTCTGGACTCCCCCCAACATCGGGAACATGTTTCCTGCCTCTAGCGTGTTCAATTCCTTCATAATCTTATATTTCAATAAGATTCCCTCTCATCCTTCTAAACTCCAGAGTGTACAAGCTCAGCCACTCCATTCTCTCAGCATATGGCAGTCGTGAACCTACACTGCACTCCCTCAATAGCAAGAATGTCCTTCCTCAAATTTGGGGACCAAAACTGCACACAATACTCCAGGTGTGGTCTCACTAGGGCCCTGTACAACTGCAGAAGGACCTCTTTGAACATTTAAGAAACAGTTAGACAGGTACATGGACAGGACAGGTTTGGAGGGATATGGACCAAACGCAGGCAGGTGGGTCTAGTGTAGCTGGGTCATGTTGGCCGGTGTGGGCAAGATGGGCTGAAGGCCCTGTTTCCATGCTGTATCACTCAATGTCTCTATGATTCTTTTCAATAACTTAATGACTGTAATACTAGATCCTTGTAAGTGGCATCACAGGTAGGTAGTGTGGTGATGAAGGCTTTTTGCGCATGGGCCTTCATCAGACGAAGTGTTGAGTATAGGAGATGCTGGAGTTATGGGCTTTGGTCACTTAGGCAATTTTTTCAGCGCCCACCGGCAACTGTGATGATTGTGGTAGCAGGTCACCGGAAAAACCAGCGACTGGACCCCCCCCCCCGACAACAATGTCTATGACAATGTCCACAACAACCTACCACCTAGTCGAGGTCCAGCTACGGCAAGCTACCGACAAACAGCGACCCATTACGACGTCCACCTACGACAACCTACATCCACCCACGACAAGCTAGGACAAGGCAAGACGATTCAGTCGCCGGTGCCTGTCCCCAGTTGACGTAGGTAGTCGCCAATGGAATTCACCCACGTTATCCTGGCGACAACATACTGGCCGACTGTCGACGACTGTCGCCAAAAAGCTACGACCATTTCAAAAATCCAGCGGCGAGCAGATAGACGCTACGACTCTTTGGGCGACTGAGGGGACGACTCGCGGCCCTACAGTTGTACAGGGGCTTGGTGAGACCACACCTGGAGTATTGCGTACAGTTTTGGTCTCCAAATCTGAGGAAGGACATTATCGCCATAGAGGGAGTGCAGAGACGGTTCACCAGACTGATTCCTGGGATGTCAGGACTGTCTTATGAAGAAAGACTGGATAGACTTGGTTTATACTCACTAGAATTTAGGAGATTGAGAGGGGATCTTATAGAAACTTACAAAATTCTTAAGGGGTTGGACAGGCTAGATGCAGGAAGATTGTTCCCGATGTTGGGGAAGTCCAGGACAAGGGGTCACAGCTTAAGGATAAGGGGGAAATCCTTTAGAACCGAGATGAGGAGAACTTTTTTCACACAGAGAGTGGTGAATCTCTGGAACTCTCTGCCACAGAGGGTAGTTGAGGCCAGTTCATTGGCTATATTTAAGAGGGAGTTAGATGTGGCCCTTGTGGCCAAGGGGATCAGAGTTTATGGAGAGAAGGCAGGTACGGGATACTGAGTTGGATGATCAACCATGATCATATTGAATGGCGGTGCAGGCTCGAAGGGCCGAATGGCCTACTCCTGCACCTAATTTCTATGTTTCTATGTTTCTATTAAGGGTTTGGACACACTAGAGGCGGGAGACATGTTCCCAATGTTGGGGGAGTCCAGAACCAGGGACCACAGTTTAAAGGGCCTGTCCCACTGTACGAGCTAATTCAAGAGCTCTCCCCGAGTTTCCCCTGATTCGAACTCGGAGATTTACGGTAATGGCCGCTCGTAGGTAACCGGGGCTCTCGTGGACATTTTTCAACATGTCGAAACATCTTCACGAGCTTACCACGTTTCCCGAGTACCTGCTGTTAGCGTTACGAGGCGCTAAGAGACGTCCCCGAGCTCCGACGTACCCCCCACCACCACCACACCACCACCCTACATCAGTCTGAAGAAGGGTTTTGGCCCAAAACGTTGCCTATTTCTTTCCCTCCATAGATGCTGCCTCACCCGCTGAGTTTCTCCAGCACTTTTGTCTCCCTCAATAAATAAGCTTATCATGAGGTCAATTAAGACGAGATTGTCCCCCCTCAGGCAGACCCTGTGTTTAATTAGATGTAATTGTTTTTCTACAGATTCACAGCATGGCGACACACAATCAGGTCGTAATCATCATTGTCAACTGCTCAGTAGACAAAAATGCTGGAGAAACTCAGCGGGTGAGGCAGCATCTATGGAGCGAAGGAATAGAAACATAGAAACATAGACAATAGGTGCAGGAGTAGGCCATTCGGCCCTTCGAGCCTGCACCGCCATTCAATATTATCATGGCTGATCATCCAACTCAGTATCCCATACCTGCCTTCTCTCCATACCCCCTGATCCCTTTAGCCACAAGGGCCACATCTAACTCCCTCTTAAATATAGCCAACGAACTGGCCTCAACTACCTTCTGTGGCAGGGAATTACAGAGATTCACCACTCTCTGTGTGAAAAATGTTTTCCTCATCTCGGTCCTAAAATATTTCCCCCTTATCCTTAAACTGTGACCCCTTGTTCTGGACTTCCCCAACATCGGGAACAATCTTCCTGCATCTAGCCTGTCCAACCCCTTAAGAATTTTGTAAATTTCTATAAGATCCCCCCCTCAATCTTCTAGTACAAGCCGAGTCTATCCAGTCTTTCTTCAGATGAAAGTCCTGACATCCCATGAATCAGTCTGGTGAACCTTCTCTGTACTCCCTCTATGGCAAGAATGTCTTTCCTCAGATTAGGAGACCAAAATTGTACGCAATACTCCAGGTGTGGTCTCACCAAGAACCTGTACAACTGCAGTAGAACCTCCCTGCTCCTATACTCAAATCCTTTTGCTATGAAAGCTAACATACCATTCACTTTCTTCACTGCCTGCTGCACCTGCATGCCTACTTTCAATGACTGGTGTACCATGACACCCAGGTCTCGTTGCATCTCCCCTTTTCCTAATCGGCCACCATTCAGGTAATAGTCTACTTTCCTGTTTTTGCCACCAAAGTGGATAACCTCACATTTATCCACATTATACTGCATCTGCCATGCATTTGCCCACTCACCCAGCCTATCCAAGTCACCTTGCAGCCTCCTAGCATCCTCCTCACAGCTAACACTGCCCCCAGCTTCGTGTCATCCGCAAACTTGGAGATGTTGCACTCAATTCCCTCGTCCAAATCATTAATATATATTGTAAATAGCTGGGGTCCCAGCACTGAGCCTTGTGGTACCCCACTAGTCACTGCCTGCCATTGTGAAAAGGACCCGTTTACTCCTACTCTTTGCTCCCTGTCTGCCAGCCAGTTCTCTATCCACATCAATACTGAACCCCCAATACCGTGTGATTTAAGTTTGTATACTAATCTCTTATGTGGGACCTTGTCGAAAGCCTTCTGAAAGTCTTCTGAATAGGCAACGTTTCGCATCGGGACCCCTGCTGCCTCGCCCGTTGAGTTTCTCCAGCACTTTTGTCTACCTTTGATTTTTCCAGCATCTGCAGTTCTTTCTTAAACATTGTCAACTCCTTTGTCCTTTTGCTTATCATCAAACTTTTTTTAACCGCCGTTGCAACAAGTGACGCTGAGAGCATCTGTCCTTCCCTCCGCACAGTCCGTCGTCCAACAAGAGGCAACAGATCGGAGATGGTCGTAGTCATAGAGTGATACGGTGTGGAAACAGGCCCTTTGGCCCAACTTGCCCACACCGGCCAACATGTCCCAGCTACACACTCGTCCCACCTGCCTGCGAGTGGGAGGAGGGGAGATGGAACTCTCCTAAAGTCTACAATCAATTGATACAAAAGTGGGGGGTTTTGCAGATATTGAAGAAGGTTGTGAAAAATTGCAGCAGGATCTGGATCGATTGGCCAGGCGGGTTGAGGAATGGTTGATGGAGTTTAATACAGAGAAATGTGAGGTGCTGCATTTTGGGAAGTCTAACGTGGACAGGACCTACACAGTGAATGGTAGATTCTCTGGAGAGTGTTGTAGAGCAGAGGGATCTAGGACTACAGGTGCATGGTTCCTTGAAGGTCGAGTCGCAGATAGATAGTGTGGTCAAAAACGCATTTGGCACTTTGGCCTTCATCAGTCAGAGTATAGACGTTGGGAAGTCATGTTGCAGTTGTATAAGACGTTGGTGAGACCGCATTTAGGGTATTGTGTTCAGTTCTGGGCACCGTGTTATAGGAAAGATGTTGTCAAGCTGGAAAGGGTACAGAGAAGATTTACGAGGATGTTGCCAGGACTAGAGGGTCTGAGCTACAGGGGGAGGTTGAGTAGTCTTGGGCTCACTTCCTTGGAGAGGAGGATAATAAGGGTGATCTTATAGAGGTGTATAAAATCATGAGAGGAATAGATTGGCTAGATGCACAGAGCCTCTTGCCCAGAGTAGGGGAATCGAGGACCAGAGGGCATAGGTTTCAGTTGAAGGGGAAAGGATTTAATAGGAATCTGAGGGGTGACTTTTTCACGCAATGGGTGGTGGGTGTATGGAACGAGCTGCCAGAGGAGGTAGTTGAGGCTGGGACTATCCCAACGTTGAAGAAACAGTACATGGATAGGACAGGTTTGGAGGGAGGAGGTGTTAAGAAGGGTTTCGGCCCGAAACGTTGCCTATTTCCTCCGCTCCATAGATGCTGCTGCACTCGCTGAGTTTCTCCAGCACTTTTGTCTACCTCAGGTTTGGAAGGATATGGGCCAAACGTGGGCAGGTGGGACTAGTGTAGCTGGGACATGTTGGCCGGTGTGGGCAAGTTGGGCCGAAGGGCCTGTTTCCACGCTGTATCTCTCTATGACTCTATGACTTGCAGTGAAGTCCTACTGGTCAAGAGAGCACGGATTGGTGGAGTTATTGGTAGATACTTCCCAATCAGGGATGTTATCACACGTGGAAGAATCGTTGGTACATTAAGCAATTTCATGAAGGAAACGCAGCCTACATTGGAATATGTTAAGTATGATGAATTATTAAAAATTAATTTCACAATGACCTAGTTACGATTTTCATTTAAATTCCCTTTGAAGGTGGCGATGGAGTTCGGTTTCATTTTATTTTCCGAGCTTTTTATTCAGCTAACCCAGCAATTTTGTTTAAAATTCAGATCATTTGCTGCCAGCAAACCTTTTTGTCCTCATGGATGAAAAATGAATCACAGTTTAATGCAAACATATTAAATATTGAATCTTTTAAAATGATATTAAAACAAGATAAAAATATTCTGTTTAGAAATATGTGTAATCAATTGTTTTTTTCAAATTCATTATTGCAGGATATGGCTAATCTTACCAAGAACAACAAATTTCATCCATGTGCAGGAAGGAACTGCAGATGCCGGTTTAAGCCGAAGATAGACACAAAATGCTGGAGTAATGCCCCTGTCCCACTTAGGAAACCTGAACGGAAACCTCTGGAGACTTTGCGCCCCACCCAAGGTTTCGGCGAATGGTATCTGTTAGCTTTCATAGCAAAAGGATTTGAGTATAGGAGCAGGGAGGTTCTACTGCAGTTGTACAGGGGTCTTAGTGAGACCACACCTGGAGTATTGCGTACAGTTTTGGTCTCCAAATCTGAGGAAGGACATTATTGCCATAGAGGGAGTGCAGAGAAGGTTCACCAGACTGATTCCTGGGATGTCAGGACTGTCTTATGAAGAAAGACTGGATAGACTTGGTTTATACTCTCTAGAATTTAGGAGATTGAGAGGGGATCTTATAGAAACTTACAAAATTCTTAAGGGGTTGGACAGGCTAGATGCAGGAAGATTGCTCCCGATGTTGGGGAAGTCCAGGACAAGGGGTCACAGCTTAAGGATAAGGGGGAAATCCTTTAAAACCGAAATGAGAAGAACTTTTTTCACACAGAGAGTGGTGAATCTCTGGAACTCTCTGCCACAGAGGGTAGTCGAGGCCAGTTCATTGGCTATATTTAAGAGGGAGTTAGATGTGGCCCTTGTGGCTAAAGGGATCAGAGGGTATGGAGAGAAGGCAGGTACGGGATACTGAGTTGGATGATCAGCCATGATCATATTGAATGGCGGTGCAGGCTCGAAGGGCCGAATGGCCTACTCCTGCACCAATTGTCTATGTTTCTATGTTTCCGTGCGGTTCCCGGAGGTTTTTGTCAGTCTCCCTACCTGCTTCCACTACCTGCAACCTCCGGCAACCACCTGCAACCTCCGGGAACCGCACGGAAACCTTGGGTGGGGCGCAAAGTCTCCAGGGGTTTCAGTTCAGGTTTCCTAAGTGGGACAGGGTGCATAACTCAACGGGTCAGACAGCATCTCTGGAGAGAAGGAATGGGTGACGTTTCGGGTCGAGACCCTTCTTCACAATGAGAGTCGGGGTAAAGAGAAACGAGAGATATAGATGGTGATGTAGAGGGAATGAAAGTTATGCAAAACGTATTGTTGGGGAAACAGGCCATTGTTGGTTGTGGGCTAGGAACGTTACCTATTCCTTCTCTCCAGAGATGCTGTTAGACCCGCTGAGTTACTCCAGCTTTTTGTGTCTATCTTCGGTTTAAACCAGCATCTGCAGTTCCTTCCTACAGCAAGAACTCTCAAGATAGATCAACGTTTTCAGGCTAATCAATGTGAATTCTGTAATATCAGTCTCGATCCAAAATGTTGTCTGTCCATTTTCTCCAGAGATACTGCCTGACCTGTTCAGTTCAGTTTAGTTTGTCGTCACCTGTACGGAGGTATATTGAAAAGCTTTTGTTGCATGCTAACCAGTCAGCAGAAGGACAATACATGATTACAATCGAACCACATACTGTTGCTGAATAGGAAAGGAGAGAAGTGGGAATGGCCTGCTGAGTTACTCCAGCATTTTGTATCTATCTTAGGTATAAACTGAAGATAGACACAAAGAGCTGGAGTAACTCGGCAGGTCAGACAGCATCTCTGGAGAGAAGGAATAATTGATGTTTCGGGTCGAGACCCTTCTTCAGACTTAGAGTCCGGGGGAGAGGGAAACGAGAGATATAGACTGTGATGTAGAGAGATATAGAACAAGTGAATGAAAGATGTGCAAAAAATAACAATGATAAAGGAACCAGGCCATTGTTAGCTGTTTGCTGGGTGAGAACAAGAAGCTGGTGCAACTAGGGCGGGGGATGAATGGAGAGGGAATGCCGGGGTTACTTGAAATTAGAGAAGTCAATAGTAGGTTGTAAGCTTATATCGCACTGGCACGGGGCATTTCATTTGTGACGTGAAAGATGATCATGGAGATGCATTAGTGGACAGATCAATGTAAATGAGAGCTCCACGCCAGGATATGTCCACCAATTGTTGAACAGTTTAATACCGAATAACGTTGAAAGCCGATCATTCCAGTGCGTTTCATCCACTTTAATCAGTGGAAGCCAAGCTGAAATATTAATGCTGTTGTAGCGTTAACATTTGATGCACAAAGCGGTGAGCCCAGCTCAGTTGGCAGAACTCTTGCAATGGACTTTCAACCTTAAGAGTTTGTGGATGATCTCAGGTCAGGGACACAGTGCAATACAACGTTCGGGCAACATCGTCATGGGGACCGGCCTTATGGAGCCGCTGAGACGTCAGGAGAGGACCTGGCGGTGCTAGTCATAGTCACAGAGTGATACAGTGTGGAAACAGGCCCCTCGGCCCATCTTGCCCACACCGGCCAACATGTCCCAGCTACACTGGTCCCACCTGCCTGTGCTTGGTCCATATCCCTCCAAGCCTGTCCTACCCATGTACCCAGCTAAATGTTTCTTAAATGTTGGGATAGTCCCTGCCTCAACTACCTCCTCTAGCAGCTCGTTCCATAGTGGAGAGGTCGGTGATGGCGCTGACTGGCGGATGAAACGGACCAAGTGAGGACGTTGCTGCCGGGGAAAGGGACACAGGAGGACCCGGAGTGGGAGGACCTGGAGTGGGAGGTCCTAGAGTGGGAGGACCTGGAGTGTGAGGACCTGGAGTGGGAGGACCCGGAGTGGGAGGACTTGGAGTGGGAGGACCCGGAGTGGGAGGACCTAGAGTGGGAGGACCCGGAGTGGGAGGACCTGGAGTGGGAGGACCCAGAGTGGGAGGACCCAGAGTGGGAGGACACGGAGTGGGAGGACCCGGAATGGGAGGACGCAGAGTGGGAGGACCCGGTGGGAGGACCCAGAGTGGGAGGACCTAGAGTGGGAGGACCTGGAGTGGGAGGACCCGGAGTGGGAGGACCTGGAGTGGGAGGACCTAGAGTGGGAGGACCCGGAGTGGGAGGACCCGGAGTGGGAGGACCCGGAGTGGGAGGACCCAGAGTGGGAGGACCCGGAGTGGGAGGACGCAGAGTGGAAAGACCCGGAGTGGGAGTACTTGGAGTGGGAGGACCCGGAGTGGGAGGACCTAGAGTGGGAGGACCTGGAGTGGGAGGACCCGGAGTGGGAGGACCCAGAGTGGGAGGACCTAGAGTGGGAGGACCCAGAGTGGGAGGACCTGGAGTGGGAGGACCTGGAGAGGGAGGACTCAGAATGGGAGGACCCAGAGTGGGAGGACCCGGAGTGGGAGGACTTGGAGTGGGAGGACCCGGAGTGGGAGGACCTAGAGTGGGAGGACCTAGAGTGGGAGGACCTGGAGTGGGAGGACCCGGAGTGGGAGGACCAGGCGTGGGAGGACCCGGAGTG
>NC_073386.1:1688882-1693882 GCF_028641065.1 Leucoraja erinaceus | reverse complement strand
AGTCTGGTGAACCGTCTCTGCACTCCCTCTATGGCAATAATGTCCTTCCTCAGATTTGGAGACCAAAACTGTACGCAATACTCCAGGTGTGGTCTCACCAAGACCCTGTACAACTGCAGTAGAACCTCCCTGCTCCTCTACTCAAATCCTTTTGCAATGAAAGCTAACATACCATTCGCTTTCTTTACTGCCTGCTGCACCTGCATGCCTACTTTCAATGACTGGTGTACCATGACACCCAGGTCTCGCTGCATCTCCCCCTTTCCCAATCGGCCACCATTTAGATAATAGTCTGCTTTCCTGTTTTTGCCACCAAAATGGATAACCTCACATTTATCCACAATGTCAACGGCAGATGACAAAAATTGACAGTGAAGAGTTGACGGCCGTCAAGATTAACCTTGCATTTATCAATCAGCTTTGCAGTTCTTCACACCAGTTACCAAACGGAAGATATTAACGTTCTCCCCACTGCGTGTCCTGATCTTGTCACGGCTGCTTTGTGTTGGCACAATGTTACTTGCGGGGTTTCTCAGCCCTCCCACTGAGATAACACACAGAGGAACCTGTCACGGCAACGACATGTGGCGACGGAAATCCTCAAGGGCCTGTCCCACTTGGCGATTATTTAGGTGACTGCCGGCATCATTGACTGACGCGTTAGGTCACCGAAAAATACGCGGCGCGATACGGCGTATTGGCGCGCGGTGATTTTATATCAAGCGTCGCAAGCATTGAAACACATAAAATTGTTAAGGGCTCGGACACGCTAGAGGCAGGAAACATGTTCCCGATGTTGGGGGAGTCCAGAACCAGGGGCCGCAGTTTAAGAATAAAGGGTAAGCCATTTAGAACAGAGATGAGGAAACGCTTTTTCTCCCAGAGAGGGGTGAGTCTGTGGAATTCTCTGCCTCAGAGGGCGGTGGAGGCCGGTTCTCTGGATGCTTTCAAGGGAGAGCTAGATAGGGCTCTTAAAGATAGTGGAGTCAGGGGATATGGGGAGAAGGCAGGAACGGGGTACTGATTGGGGATGATCAGCCATGATCACATTGAATGGCGGTGCTGGCTCGAAGGGCCGAATGGCCTACTCCTGCACCTATTGTCTATTGTCTATTGTCTTTTTTTTTGTCGCCGCTGGATTTTGTTCAAAATGTTCAAAATTTTTGGCGACACGTTTATGAAACCGGCAGTCGCTGGAAAAAAATCGCCAGGTTGGACAGGCCCATTAAGGGCGGCGCGGTGGTGCAGCGGTAGAGTTGCTGCCTCACAACGCCGGAGACCCGGGTTCCATCCCCGCTACGGGCGCTGTCTGTGCGGAGTTTGCACGTTCTCCCCGTGACCCGCATGGGCTTTGTCCGAGATCTCCCCTTTCCTCCCGCGGTCCAAAGACGTGCAGGTTTGTCGGCTAATTGGCTTGGTGTAAATGTAAATTGATCCCGAGTGTGTGTAGTGTGTGTGTTAGTGTGCGGGGATCGCTGGTCGGCACGGACTCGATGGGCCGAAGGGCCTGTTTCCGCCCTCTATTTCTAAACTAAACTAAACTAAAAACTAAGTATCTGAAGAATGGTCTCGACCCGAAACGTCGCCTATTCCTTCTCTCCACAGATGCTGCCTCACCCGCTGAGTTTCTCCAGCATTTTTGTCTACCTTCGATTTTTCCAGCATCTGCAGTTCCTTCTTAAAAATGAAACCACAGTCTTTGATTATGTCGGCAGCTTTATTGAGGCAGTGTGAAGTGTAGATGGAGTCAATGGTGGGGAGCCAGCATTGCGATACATATGAACTGGGCTACGTCTATAAGTCTCTACAGGTTCTTGAGCAGATCCTCACTTTTTTAAATCCAAAATATTTATTCAAATATTAAAATAAAATATACAGTCCAGTAAAAACCAAAACAGAACCCACTGCAATAATACACGACAAACGATGTATTCAACCCCCCGCGGTGCCCAGCGGTCCATATAACCATATAACAATTACAGCACGGAAACAGGCCATCTCGGCCCTACAAGTCTCCATTCCCTTCTCATCCATATGCCTATCCAATTTATTTTTAAATGATACCAATGAACCTGTCTCCACCACTTCCACTGGAAGCTCATTCCACACCGCTACCACCCTCTGAGTAAAGAAGTTCCCCCTCATGTTACCCCTAAACTTCTGTCCCTTAATTCTGAAGTCATGTCCTCTTGTTTGAATCTTCACTATTCTCAAAGGGAAAAGCTTGTCCACATCAACTCTGTCTATCCCTCTCATCATTTTAAAGACCTCTATCAAGTCCCCCCTTAACCTTCTGCGCTCCAGAGAATAAAGACCTAACTTATTCAACCTATCTCTGTAACTTAGTTATTGAAACCCAGGCAACATTCTAGTAAATCTCCTCTGTACTCTCTCTATTTTGTTGACATCCTTCCTATAATTGGGCGACCAAAATTGTACACCATACTCCAGATTTGGTCTCACCAATGCCTTGTACAATTTTAACATTACATCCCAGCTTCTATACTCAATGCTCTGATTTATAAAGGCCAGCATACCAAAAGCTTCCGGTCCCGGAAATCTCCTCCAGGGCGCACGTGGACAGGGCATAGTCCCGTCTCTAACAGCACCCGGGCGCAGACGGGACCCCCGGTAAAGGGGCAGGCAGCCGATTCGGGCATAGCCCTCTTCTGCCTGGTGCCATGACTCGTGGATAGCCAGGAGCAACCCAACCAGGATATCCTCAGCCCTTAGACAATAGGCAATAGACAATGGGCGCAGGAGTAGGAGTAGGCCATTCGGCCCTTCGAGCCAGCACCGCCATTCAATGTGATCGTGGCTGATCATCCCCTATCAGTACCACGTTCCTGCCTTCCCCCCATATCCCCTGACTCCGCTATCTTTAAGAGCCCTATCTAGCTCTCTCTTGAAAGCATGCAGAGAACCAGCCTCCACCGCCCTCTGAGGCAGAGAATTCCACAGACTCACCACTCTCTGTGAGAAAAAGTGTTTCCTCGTCTCCGTTCTAAATGGGTCACTCCTTATTCTTAAACTGTGTGTGGCCCCTGGTTCTGGACTCCCCCAACATCGGGAACATGTTTCCTGCCTCTAGCGTGTCCAAACCCTTAACAATCATACAGTGACTGTCTCCCCTACGCACAGGGTGTCCAAAGACGAGGGTGATGTATGTGAGAGGTGCAGCCAGAAGGCAAGGAGCAGGTACTAGTAGAGAGATCATCACAGATCTTTTTTGTATCAAAAAATAAATAGATTTAATTTCAACACGATTCAGAAACCAAAGAAACCACACGCACAACCATGTTACAAAATCGTCAAACAACGATGTTATAAATATTCTAATAATTATTCTACAACCCCGGTAAAGGGGCAAGCATCTGGCTCGGGCAAAGCCCTGTTCCGCCTGGCGCCATGACAAGCGGATGGCCAGCTATGGCCAGGCCTAGGAGCAACCCAACCAGGACATCTTCAGCCCTGCCCACTCCCTCGATCCCATTGCCAGTCCTACAGTCACTGACAGCCGAGCCACTACTCCCCTTGCGGACCCCAGGCTCCTTGCCCCCCACCCCCCCCCCCCCGGACCCTGGCTACAAGGGACGCTCCACTGGTCCCTCTACCCACAACAGGAACGACACTGCTCATGGTCTTGGCCTCCTTCTCCAGTTTCGTCCAAGAAGTGGCCGATTGGGAAAGGGGGAGATGCAGCGAGACCTGGGTGTCATGGTACACCAGTCATTGAAGGTAGGCATGCAGGTGCAGCAGGCAGTAAAGAAAGCGAATGGTATGTTAGCTTTCATTGCAAAAGGATTTGAGTATAGGAGCAGGGAGGTTCTACTGCAGTTGTACAGGGTCTTGGTGAGACCACACCTGGAGTATTGCGTACAGTTTTGGTCTCCAAATCTGAGGAAGGACATTATTGCCATAGAGGGAGTGCAGAGACGGTTCACCAGACTGATTCCTGGGATGTCAGGACTGTCTTATGAAGAAAGACTGGATAGACTTGGTTTATACTCTCTAGAATTTAGGAGATTGAGAGGGGATCTTATAGAAACTTACAAAATTCTTAAGGGGTTGGACAGGCTAGATGCAGGAAGATTGTTCCCGATGTTAGGGAAGTCCAGGACAAGGGGTCACAGCTTAAGGATAAAGGGGAAATCCTTTAAAACCGAGATGAGAAGAACTTTTTTCACACAGAGAGTGGTGAATCTCTGGAACTCTCTGCCACAGAGGGTAGTTGAGGCCACAGTTCATTGGCTATATTTAAGAGGGAGTTAGATGTGGCCCTTGTGGCTAAGGGGATCAGGGGGTATGGAGAGAAGGCAGGTACGGGATACTGAGTTGGATGATCAGCCATGATCATATTGAATGGCGGTGCAGGCTCGAAGGGCCGAATGGCCTACTCCTGCACCTAATTTCTATGTTTCTATGTAAGTGCTGGAGAAACTCAGCGGGTGCAGCAGCATCTGCGGAGCGAAGGAAATAGGCAACGTTTCGGGCCGAAAAACCCTTCTTCAAACTGATGGAAGGTGGGGAGGAGGGGGGGGAAGAAAGGAAAAAGGAAGAGGAGGAGCCCGTGGGCTGAGGGAAGAGTTGGCTCGGAATAAATGCGAATCGTCCCTAGTGTGGGTAGGATAGTATTAGTGTGCGGGGGGGTCGCTGGCCGGCGCAGACTCGAAGGGCCGAAGGGCCTGTTTCCTGTGCAGTATCTCTCAACTAAACTGAACATTCAGCTGAAGGCTGCCAACACGATGTTCCGTTCAGATAGCGTTTGATGCGATGTCAGATATTCTCTTGGATGCACCATCTCCAGCCCATTGTATCTGTAAGTGCCGACTCTGTGACAGCTCTTCGCTTTTGATATGTGTTTTTTTTTTGTGTACTCAAGAGGTATCGTTCAAGTACAGTTGCCCCTGACAACAAGACTCACGCAACAGAGTGGAAGCGTCTCTTAGCAGAGACAACACGTTCAGTGTTTAAACTCTGCAGGGAACAAATTGCACGTC
>NC_073386.1:1636382-1686382 GCF_028641065.1 Leucoraja erinaceus | reverse complement strand
CGGTCACGTGGGTGCGGATCTACGCTCCAGTGACCTTTCGTGAAATCACCCTATAACCATATAACAATTACAGCACGGAAACAGGCTACAAGTCCGTGCCGAACACTTTTTTTTTGGTGGTGAATCTCTGGAATTCTCTGCCACAGAAGGTAGTTGAGGCCACAGTTCATTGGCTATATTTAAGAGGGAGTTAGGTGTGGCCCTTGTGGATAAAGGGATCAGGGGGTATGGAGAGAAGGCAGGAACAGGATACTGAGTTGGATGATCAGCCATGATCATATTGAATGGCGGTGCAGGCTCGAAGGGCCGAATGGCCTACTCCTGCACCTAATTTCTATGTTTCTATGTTTCTATATGGCACAGCTAAATATGGAAATCAAACAATGTACAAAATCATGAGAGGAATAGATCGGGCAGATGCACAGAGTCGGTGATTCGAGGACCAGAAGACATGGGTTTAAAGTGACAGGGAAAGGATTTAATAGGACCCTGAAGGGCAACCATTTCACACAAAGGGTGGTGGGTGTATGGAACGAGCTGCCAGAGGAGGTAGTTGAGGCTGGAACTATCCCAACGTTTAAGAAAAAGTTAGACAGGTACATGGACAGAACAGGTTTGGAGGGATATGGACCAAACGCGGACCAAATGTGTCTATGGTTGGCTTATATTTAATTTCAGTTTACTGATTCATTTACTGATTAATGAGGACTCCACCAGAACATCTGAGAGACATTTTACTCTGATGTTTAGATTGGTAATAAGGGGGCTTGGCCTGAAAGCAACCACTAAAATAATGAAAGGGCTGCTTAAAGGGAATTGCTTTATTCAGGAGATGATTCGAATGTAAACTAATTATTTGCTCTTGATAGTCCCAGGTCTGTAATTTAATACAAAAAGCACAACTAGGTTTGTTTATAGATACAGCGTGGAAACAGGCCATTCAGCCCACTGAGTTTATAAGTTCAAAGGTGATAGGAGCAGAATTAGGCCATTCGGCCCATCAAGTCTACTCTGCCATTCAATCATGGCTGATCTATCTCTCCCTCTCAACCCCACCAACTACACTAGTCCCACCTGCCTGCGCTTGGCCCACCGACTGGATAACACTCGACAAAAGGCGTTCAGGTTTGGCTTCTGTAAATGGCCCCTAATGTCTAGGATAGAACTATGTGGGATAGTACGGGGATCGCTGTGCGGTGTGGGCCGAAGGGCCTGTTTTCTCGCTGTTATACCAAACCAAACCAATTAACCTACAAACCCGCACGTCTTTGGAGCGTGGGATGAAACCGAAGATCTCGGAGCAAACCCACGCGGGTCACGGGGAGAACGTGCAAACTCCGCACAGACAGTCAGGATCGAACCCGGGGTCTCTGGCGCGGTGAGGCAGCAACTCTACCCGCGGTGGTGTCCGATAGCATCTCTACTGAATATCAGGGCCTTCTAAAGGGGGTTACTTGCATTTACTCGCGAGGAGGAGAGAGAGAGAGAGACAGAGAGAGAGAGAGAGAGAGAGAGAGAGAGAGAGAGAGAGCAGACAAGGCCTGAGTTTAATGAAAGCTAACACCTCCGTCGCTGCGGAAACCCGCTCGGCTCAACACGTCAAAAATAAAGGAAAATATTATTTTTTAAAGATATAGGAACCATTCCAATCCTTTCCAAAACTCTTCATTTGAAAAAGCAACACGTTCAGCTTTATAAAAAGCACTCTCACAATGGTAAACGGACTGCAATTGGATATAACATTTCCTTGAAGTGTTTAGGAGGGTTTGAAGGGTTTCCGGTAGGCGGCGCGACTTTCGTCAGCAGCGGCCTCTGCAGCCCGTCCGCGTTTTCATTATTTTTTATTATTTTTTGTCTATGTTTATATGTAGTTTTTGTTATTTTTTGTCTATGTTTATGTGTGTGTGTGTGGGGGGGTGGGGGTGGGGTGGGAACAACTTTTCAATCTCTCCCTGCACGGGAGACCCGACCTTTTCTTGTCGGGTCTCCGTTGTCGTTGGGGCTGCAACGAGGAGCGGCCTCCAACAGAAGAAGCCGGGGACTCTGGTGCCGACTCACCGTCACCGTCGCGGAGCTGGCCGAGTCCGGAGCGGGTGGAGCAGTGGTGGAGCGCTGCTGCTGCTGCTGCTGCTGCTGCTGCTGCTGATTCGGAGGCTGCAACTGCGGGTCTGGCGGACGGCGGCACCGGGAGCCCGTGGGTCCCTGGAGGGAAACTGCTTTTCAGGGCTCCTGCAACGGCGACTTCTCCCGCCCGAGTTGCGGGGTCGAAGAGCTCCTGGAGCGGGGCCTAACATCACCGCCCCGCGCGGCTTGGAATGGCCGCGGGACTCTGCGAGCGCACGCCGGGGGCTCCAACATCAAGACCCGGTGTGCGACCTCGCACCACCCGGCGTGGCTTTAATGGCCGCGGGACAATCACCATCGCCATCGCCTGCCGGGGGCTTTGACTTTGACTCTGACATAGGGGGGGGGAGAGTGCAGTGGAGAGATAAGTTTATTTGGCCTTCCATCACAGCGATGTGATGGATGTTTGTGTAAATTATGTTGTGTCTGGGGTCTATTTGTTTGTAATGTACGGCTGCAGAAACGGCATTTCGTTTGGACCTCAAGGGGTCCAAATGACAATTAAATTGACTCTTGACTCTTTAATTTAGTTTAGAGATACAGCGAGGAAACAGGCCCTTCAGCCCATCGGGTCTGCGCCGACCAGCGATCCCCGCACACTAACACTATCCCACACACACACACACTAGGGACTATTCACACATACACCAAGATAATTAGCCGTACGTCTTTGCAAACGCTCATCATATGCTAACCCACTCATTCCTGGGATCATTCTTGGAAACCTCTCCAGAGCCAGCATTATCCTTCCTCAGATGTGGGTTCCAAGTCTGCTCACAGTACTCCAAATATGGCCTGACTGCCTTGTAGAACAAGTTTCTCTCTCTCTCTCTCTCTTTCTCTCTCTCTCTCTCTTTCTTTCTTTCTTTCTTTCATTCATAGTCAATTTTATAAAAAGCCCTCTTAAATTGATACCAATTGACTGCAATTGGATGTAGAATTACCTTGAAGTGTTGCAGCAGGCGGCATGCCTCAAAGCCATACAGAGTGGAACCCTCTCGAGTTACACTCAGAGTATTATTACACTGTCAAGTAGGAGAAAATAGTCAGCGCCAAAATTGTGTTAACAAATGTGTCACCACTTCAGAAAGGCTGCTTTCTAAATGACAATCGTGTACTATTTCTCAGTTTCCAATGTTTGTTTTGAGTTGTTAATGTAGTCGTTCTTTTTTAGTTTAGTTTGAAGTTACAGTGCGGAAACAGGCCCTTAGGCCCACCGAGTCCTCTACCGAGATGCTGCCTGTCCTGCCGACTTACTCCATCCAGCATTGTGTGTGTTTACCTTCAATGTAAACCAGCATCTGCAGCACCTTCATAGAAACATAGAAATTAGGTGCAGGAGTAGGCCATTCGGCCCTTCGAGCCTGCACCGCCATTCAATATGATCATGGCTGATCATCCAACACAGTATCCCGTACCTGCCTTCTTTCCAACCATAGAAACATAGAAACATAGAAATTAGGTGCAGGAGTAGGCCATTCGGCCCTTCGAGCCTGCACCATTCGCCATTCAATATGATCATGGCTGATCATCCAACTCAGTATCCCGTACCTGCCTTCTCTCCATACCCTCTGATCCCCTTAGCCACAAGGGCCACATCTAACTCCCTCTTAAATATAGCCAGTGAACTGTGTGGCCTCAACTACCCTCTGTGGCAGAGAGTTCCAGAGATTCACCACTCTCTGTGTGAAAAAAGTTCTTCTCATCTCGGTTTTAAAGGATTTCCCCCTTATCCTTAAACGGTGACCCCTTGTCCTGGACTTCCCCAATATCGGGAACAATCTTCCTGCATCTAGCCTGTCCAACCCCTTAAGAATTTTGTAAGATTCTATAAGAAACTTCCTACACCAATCATAGTTTAGTTTAGTTTACAGCGTGGAAACAGGCCCTTCGGCCCAGCGAGTCCGCGCCGACCAGCGATCCCCGCACACTAACACTATCCTACACACACACTCTAGGGGCAATTTTACATTTACACCAAGCCAATTAACCTGCAAACCTGCACCTCTTTGCAGTGTGGGAGGAATTGGGAGATCTCGGAGAAAACCCCACGTGTGGGACAGCGTGCACAAACTGCGTACAGACAAGCACTCGTAGTCAGGATGGAACCCGGGTCTCTGGCGCCGTGAGGCAGCGACTCTACCGCTGCGCCACCGTGCCGCATGCTTCAAAACATACAGTGTGGAACCGTTTCAAGTTTCATCCAAAGTATGGTTACACAAAAAAGCTGGAGAAACTCAGCGGGTGCAGCAGCATCTATGGAGCGAAGGAAATAGGTAACGTTTCGGCCCGAAACCCTTCCGGGTTTCGACCCGAAACGTTGCCTATTTCCTTTGGGTTTCGGCCCGAAACGTTGCCTATTTCCTTCGCTCCATAGATGCTGCTGCACCCGCTGAGTTTCTCCAGCTTTTTTGTGTAACTTCGATTCTCCAGCATCTGCAGTTCCTTCTTAAAAACTTCATCCAAACTATGATTGCACCATTGAGTGGGAAAGCAAGAGGCCTCCACTTTGTTTTAGGTTATTGATGGAGCTTTACTTCCGTAACCCGGATAAAGGGCGGCATGTTGGCGCAGCGGTAGAGTTACCGCCTGGCATCGCCGGAGACCCGGGTTCCATCCTGACGACGGGTGCTGTCTTTACGGAGTTTGCACGTTCTCCCCGTGGGTTCTCCGGTTTCCTCCCACACTCCAAAGACGTGCAGGTTTGTAGGCTAATTGGCTGGGTGTAAGTGTAAACAAGGTGTAAGTAGGGTGCCTCAGGGATCTGTGTTGGGTCCTTTGTTGTTTGTCATGTACATCAATTATCTAGATGAAGGGGTGCTAAATTGGATTAGTAAGTATGCAGATGATACCAAGATAGGGGGTGTTGTGGACAATGAAGAGGATTTCCAAAGTCTACAGAGTGATTTAGGCCATTTGGAAAAATGGGCTGAAAGATGGCAGATGGAGTTTAATGCTGATAAATGTGAGGTGCTACACCTTGGCAGGACAAATCAAAATAGGACGTACATGATAAATGGTAGGGAATTGAAGAATACAGTTGAACAGAGGGATCTGGGAATAACCGTGCATAGTTCCTTGAAGGTGGAATCTCATTTAGATAGGGTGGTAAAGAAAGCTTTTGGTATGCTAGCCTTTATAAATCAGAGCATTGAGTTTAGAAGCTGGGATGTAATGTTAAAATTGTACAAGGCATTGGTGAGACCAAATCTGGAGTATGGTGTACAATTTTGATCACCCAATTATAGGAAGGATGTCAACAAAATAGAGAGAGTACAGAGGAGATTTACTAGAATGTTGCCTGGGTTTCAAGAACTAAGTTACAGAGATAGGTTGAACAAGTTAGGTCTTTATTCTCTGGAGCGCAGAAGGTTAAGGGGGGACTTGATAGAGGTCTTTAAAATGATGAGAGGGATAGACAGAGTTGATGTGGACAAGCTTTTCCCTTTGAGAATAGGGAAGATTCAAACAAGAGGACATGACTTCAGAATTAAGGGACAGAAGTTTAGGGGTAACATGAGGGGGAACTTCTTTACTCAGAGAGTGGTAGCTGTGTGGAATGAGCTTCCAGTGGAAGTGGTGGAGGCAGGTTCGTTGGTATCATTTAAAAATAAATTGGATAGGCATATGGATGAGAAGGGAATGGAGGGTTATGGTATGAGTGCAGGCAGGTGGGACTAAGGGAAAAAAAGTTGTGTCGGCACGGACTTGTAGGGCCGAGATGGCCTGTTTCCGTGCTGTAATTGTTATATGGTTATATGGTTATATGGGTTTCAGTGCGGCATGTTTTGGTGCCGAATGACTCCAAGAACTCTGGTAACTGAGGGGAAGAAGCTGCTCCTGAGTCTGGTGGTGCGCGCTTTTGAGCTTCGACTACTGACACAGCACAGTTAATTGGCTTGGTATAAGTGTAGAAATTGTGGAGGATATTGTTAGTGTACGGGGACTGCTGGTCGGCGAGGATTTGGTGGGCCTGTTTCCGGACTGAATCTCTAAAACAAAAAAAACCCCAAAATATTTGGAGACAAATTGCGTTAATAAATATGTCGCCACTTCAGAAAGACTACTTTCAAAACGACAACCACAGGAGAATTCTTGGATTTCAATGGTACACAAAAATGCTGGAGAAACTCAGCGGGTGCAGCAGCATCTATGGAGCAAAGAAAATAGGCAACGTTTCAGGCCCGAAAACCCTTCTTCAGACTGGAAATTTTTGGATTTCAATGTTTGTTTTGAGTTTTTTATGGAGTCTCTCTTATGAAACACGAATGACGACAGCCGACATTAATCTTTTGCTATTTCCTGCGATTCCATAAATCTTATTGAAAATCCTCAGGATGTCTCAGAGATTGAAAGCTGATTAAGCTTTACAGATGCTCCTTGCTGTAACATGTGGGCATGAATATAATATGTTTAGTTTAGCTTAGTTTAGATATACAGCGCGGAAACAGACTCATTCGGCCCACCGAGTCCGCGCCGACCAGCGATCCCCGCGCCGAACAGCGATCCCCGCGCACACTAACACGATCCTACACACACTGGGGACAATTTTACATTTACACCAACCCAATTAACCTGCAAACCTGCACGTCTTTGGAGTGTGGGAGGAAACCGAAGGTCTCGGAGAAAACTCACGCAGGTCACGGGGGGAAAACGTACAAACTCCGTGCAGACAGCGCCCGTGGTCGGGATCGAACCCGGGTCTCCGGCGCTGCAAGCGCTGTAATGCAGCAACTCTACCACAGCGCCACCGTGCGGCCTGTGCCGCCTAACGTCATACACAAACTTCAACAGCGCTCTTGGTCTCAGCATCTCATAGTTATAATAATAATAATAATAATAATAATAATAATAATATATTTTATTGTCATTGCACATGTGCAACGAGATTTGGGTATGCAGCTTCCATCCATATAACCATATAATCATATATAATAACCATATAACAATTACAGCACGGAAACAGGCCATCTCGGCCCTACAAGTCTGTGCCGAACAACTTTTTTCCCCTTAGTCCCACCTGCCTGCACTCATACCATAAACCCTCCATTCCCTTCTCATCCATACGCCTATCCAATTTATTTTTAAATGATACCAATGAACCTGCCTCCACCACTTCCACTGGAAGCTCATTCCACACCGCCACCACTCTCTGAGTAAAGAAGTTCCCCCTCATGTTACCCCTAAACTTCTGTCCCTTAATTCTGAAGTCATGTCCTCTTGTTTGAATCTTCCCTATTCTCAAAGGGAAAAGCTTGTCCACGTCAACTCTGTCTATCCCTCTCATCATTTTAAAGACCTCTATCAAGTCCCCCCTTAACCTTCTGCGCTCCAGAGAATAAAGACCTAACTTATTCAACCTATCTCTGTAACGATGTCCGATGTCATAACTTAAATAACTAATAAAATTTAGATTTAGATACCCCGAGAACATGGATTGTAGAAAGAACATTAAAACAGTCAAAACAGTTCAAACAGATTAAAGTCAAGAGAGTCAAGTCAAGTCAAGAGTCAAGAGTCAATTTAATTGTCATTTGGACCCCTGGAGGTCCAAACGAAATGCCGTTTCTGCAGCCATACATTACACACAAATAGACCCCAGACACAACATAATTACATTTAACATAAACATCCATCACATAGCTGTGATGGAAGGCCAAATAAACTTATCTCTCCACTGCACTCTCCCCCCCCCGATGTCAGAGTCAAAGTCATAGCCCCCGGCTGGCGATGGCGATTGTCCCGCGGCCATTAAAGCCACGCCGGGTGGTGCGAGGTCGCACACCGGGTCTTGGTGTTAGAGCCCCCGGTGTGCGCTCGCAGAGTCCGCGGCCATTCCAGCCGCGCGGGGCAGTGGTGTCAGGCCCCGCTCCAGGAGCTCTTCAACCCCGCAACTCGGGCGGGAGAATTCGCCGTTGCAGGAGCCCCGAAAAGCGGTCTCCCTCCAGGGAGCCACGGGCTCCCGGCGCCGTCGTCCACTGACCCGTCGTTGGAGCCTCCGAATCTCCGGTAGCAGCAGCAGCAGCAGCAGCAGCAGCAGCAGCCTCCGACTCTCCGGTAGCAGCAGCAGCAGCAGCAGCAGCGCTCCTCCACCGCTCCGGACTCGGCCAGCTCCGCGACGACAACGGTGAGTCGGCACCTGAGTCCCCGGCTTCTTCCTATTGGAGGCCGCTCCTCGTTGCGGCCTCAACGACACCTGAGACCCGACGAGAAAAGGTCGGGTCTCCAGTGCAGAGAGAGATTCAAAAAAGTTTCCCCCCCCTCCCCCCCACCCCGCCCCCATCCCCCCACACACACACCCCAACATAAAATAACAAAAACTACATAAAAACACAGACAAAAAATAATAAAAATGCGGACAGGCTGCAGAGGCCGCTGCTGGCCAGAGCCGTGCCGCCTACCGGATGTGTCTGTGTGACGTGACCATCCGAGGGAGACAGTCCAGGGGGGTGGGGGGCACTCAGCAGGGCCGGTTCAGAGCCGCTATAGCTCGGGGAATGAAGCTGTTCCTGAGTCTGGTGGTTCGGGCGTAGAAGGCCTTGTAACGTCTGCCGGGGGGAAGTAGTCCGAACAGTCCGTTACAGGGGTGTGATGAGTCTTTATGGATGCTGACGGCCTTCCTGAGGCACCGTGTGTGGTAGATGCCCCCCAAGGCCGGTAGCTGTGTCCCAATGATCCTCTGCGCTCTGTGGACGACGCGCTGAAGAGCTCTCCTCTCCGCTCCGCCTCCGTGCAGTTGATAGAGTGATACAGCATGGAAACGGAACTTGCCCACACCGGCCAACATGTCCCATCTGGACTAGTCCCACCTGCCCGCGTTTGGCCCATATCCCTCCAAACCCGTCCTATCCATGTGTGCCTGTCTTACTGTTTCTTAAACGTTGGGATAGTCCCTGCCTCGACTACCTCCTCCGGCAACTGGTTCCGTACACCCACCGCCCTCTGTGTGAAAAGGACATTTCAAACTTGAAGCAGGACTCATATCGCACAAAGCAAACATCGACGTCTAAGGAAGGGCCTCCTCTCCAGAGATGCTGCCTGACCCGCTGAGTTGCTCCACCATTTTGGGTCTCACTTCAAGCAAACATCAACTTTGTTCGACAGACTGACATCCCCTGAGTTTTTTTTAATATACTTATTTTTTAATATGGAAATAGACTTCAGGCCAAGTCGGATAATGAGCGTGTGGCTACTGGAAACATTCGTTGGAAGGACACAATCGTTCTGGCATCGGGGTGTTGTGTTGATAAAAGCTGTGCCTTTACAAGATCACTCCAGGGCTGCCTTTGCGCTTCTGTGGAGGAGAATCCACACACACGGGCTCTCACTGAAGTTCCAATTAAGGCAGAATGAGTCGAAAGAAAGGGAAATAAAGGGAGGGATGAAGGGAACGAGAAATAGAGAGAGAGGGGAGGGGGGGGGGAGAGAGAGAGAGAGGGAGAGAGAGGGAGAGAGAGAGAGGGAGAGAGAGAAAGGGAGAGAGAGAGAGAGAGAGAGAGAGAGAGAAAAAGAGAGAGAGAGAGAGAGAGGTAAGAGAGGGAGAGAGAGAAAGGGGGGGAGAGAGGGGGAGAGAGAGAAAGGGGAAGAGAGAGAGAGAGAGAGAGAGAGGGGAGAGGAGAGAGGGAGAGAGAGGGATAGAGGGAGAGAGGGATAGAGGGAGAGAGAGGGAGAGGGAGAGAGGGGGAGAGGGAGAGAGAGAGAGAGAGAGAGAGAGAGAGAGAGAGAGAGAGAGAGAGGGAGAGAGGGAGGGAAATGGGAGAGAGAGAGAGAGAGAGAGAGAGAGAGAGAGAGAGAGAGAGAGAGAGAGAGGGAGAGAGGGAGGGGGAGAGAGAGAGAGAGAGAGAGA
The DNA here is from genome assembly GCF_028641065.1 of Leucoraja erinaceus. Taxonomy (NCBI): domain Eukaryota; kingdom Metazoa; phylum Chordata; class Chondrichthyes; order Rajiformes; family Rajidae; genus Leucoraja; species Leucoraja erinaceus. The sequence continues at coordinate 1,676,412 of NC_073386.1, read as the reverse complement.
GAGAGAGAGAGAGAGAGAGAGAGAGAGAGAGGGAGAGGGAGAGAGAGAGAGAGGGGGGAGGAGAGAGAGAGAGGGAGAGAGAGAGAGAGAGAGAGAGAGAGAGAGAGAGAGAGAGAGAGGGGGAGGGAGAGAGAGAGAGAGGAGACGGTGGAAACTGCAAGATAATTTTGCCATGCAAGTGGGCGGCACGGTGGCGCAGCGGTAGAGTCGCTGCCTCACGGCGCCAGAGACCCAGGTTCGATCCTGACGACGGGTGCTGTCTCTACGAAGTTTGCATGCCGTGTGGGTTTTATCCGGGTGCTCCGGTTTCCTCCCTCTTCCCAAAGACGCGCGGGTTTGCAGGTTAATTTTCCCTCGGTAACTTACCCCAGTGAGTAGGGAGTGGGATAACATAGGCCTAGTGTGAACGGGTGATTAATGTTGGACCTGTTTCCATGCTGCAGATCTAAACTAAAGTAGATTAAAATAAACTAAACACTACACGAGGTACAGTGAAAAGCTTTTGTTGCGTGCTAACTAGTCAGCGGAAAGACATTACATGTATATACACGACAATACAGAATAGACAATAGGTGCAGGAGTAGGCCATTCAGCCCTTCGAGCCAGCACCGCCATTCACTATGATCATGGCTGATCATCCACAATCAGTACCCCGTTCCTGCCTTCTCCCCGTATCCCCTGACTCCGCTATCTTTAAGAACTCTCTCTACCACAGTGAAAAAACTCTCTCTACATCTAGAAAAAATAATGCTTGTCTTGACTGACAAACCAGATCAATTTTCCAAAATATGGTCCCATTTCATTGAAGTTCTTCAACAACATAATAGAAACATAGAAACATAAAAATTAGGTGCAGGAGTAGGCCATTCGGCCCTTCGAGCCTGCACCATTCGCCATTCAATATGATCATGGCTGATCATCCAACTCAGTATCCCGTACCTGCCTTCTCTCTATACCCTCTGATCCCCTTAGCCACAAGGGCCACATCTAACTCCCTCTTAAATATAGCCAATGAACTGGCCTCAACTATGTTCTGTGGCAGAGAGTTCCACAGATTCACCACTCTCTCTGTGTGAAAAAAGTTCTTCTCATCTCGGTTTTAAAGGACTTCCCCCCTTATCCTTAAGCTGTGACCCCTTGTCCTGGACTTCCCCAACATCGGGAACAATCTTCCTGCATCTAGCCTGTCCAACCCCTTAAGAATTTTGTAAGTTTCTATAAGATCCCCTCTCATTCTCCTAAATTCTAGAGAGTATAAACCAAGTCTATCCAGTCTTTCTTCATAAGACAGTCCTGACATCCCAGGAATCAGTCTGGTGAACCTTCTCTGCACTCCCTCTATGGCAATAATGTCCTTCCGCAGATTTGGAGACCAAAACTGTACGCAATACTCCAGGTGTGGTCTCACCAAGACCCTGTACAACTGCAGTAGAACCTCCCTGCTCCTATACTCAAATCCTTTTGCAATGAAAGCTAACATACCATTTGCTTTCTTTACTGCCTGCTGCACCTGCATGCCTACCTTCAATGACTGGTGTACCATGACACCCAGGTCTCGCTGCATCTCCCCCTTTCCCAATCGGCCACCATTTAGATAATAGTCTGCTTTCCCCCGTTTTTGCCACCAAAATGGATAACCTCACATTTATCCACATTATACTGCATCTGCCAAACATTTGCCCACTCACCCAGCCTATCCAAGTCACCTTGCAATCTCCTAGCATCCTCCTCACAGCTAACACTGCCCCCCAGCTTAGGGTCATCCGCAAACTTGGAGATATTGCCTTCAATTCCCTCATCCAGATCGTTTCGCCGAACACCTCTCCGCTCGGTCCGCATTAACCAACCTGACCTTCCGGTGGCTCAGCACTTCAACTCCCCCTCCCGACCTCTCTGTCCTGGGCCTCCTCCATGACCAGAGTGAGCACCACCGGGAATTGGAGGAACAGCACCTCATATTCCGCTTGGGCAGTCTGCACCCTAGCGGCATGAACATTGAATTCTCCCATTTCCGGTAGCCCTTGCTGTCTCCTCCCCTTCTCAGCTCTCCCTCAGCCCTCGGGCTCCTCCTCTTCCTTTTTCCTTACTTCTTCTCGCCCCCCCACACCCTACATCAGTCTGAAGAAGGGTTTCGGCCCGAAACATTGCCTATTTCCTTCGCTCCATGCAAAGAGTTGAACAATCTCCACTATAGGAAATAGGCAACGTTTCGGGCCGAAACCCTTCAGGGTTTCGGCCCAAAACGTTGCCTATTTCCTTCGCTCCATAGATGCTGCCGCACCCGCTGAGTTTCTCCAGCATTTTTGTCTACATAAAGGGCACACACAAAGTTACACACCCTCGCTCCCACGGTGGATCGCCCCTCGTTCTTTCCCTCGACAGCGGTGATCCTCGGTGGGGAAGAAAACCTCTTTTAGTGGGGACTTCAAATGGAAGCAGTTACTCACATTGACCAGAATAACTGGCAGGAGAAAGTAGGTCACGTTGGAAACCGATGTTGTTTTAATAATAGCATCAAAATGCAATTATAATTTTATATTATGCAAAGGGTATTCACTGGGGGTTTTGCGTTTGAATGTAATGTTCTCTTGCAATTATCATCCTTCAGGAAGAACCAATTTCCCCCCTCAGCAGAGATGGATTGAGGAGAGGTGGTTCGGAGAGAACTTGTGTTCCAAAGTAGCACTTTAAAAAAAAAAAACTTTTTAACCAAAAGTAATTGAATCCGTTATTAAAACTAAATATTTACAAAACACAATAAAACCAAAACGGAACCTACCGCCATGATACGAGTCAAACAAATATATTAAATGAAGTGTTTAAGAAAGAACTGCAGATGCTGGAATTGCTACTTAAGAAGAAGTTTAGTTTAGTTTAGAAGGTGGACAAAAATGTTGGAGAAACTCAGCGGGTGAGGCAGCATCAATGGAGCGAAGGAAATAGGTGACGTTTCAAGTTCAAGTTCAAGTTCAAGTGAGTTTATTGTCATGTGTCCCTGTATAGGACAATGAAATTCTTGCTTTGCTTCAGCACACAGAACATAGTAGGCATTTACTACAAAACAGATCAGCGTGTCCATATACTATAATATAAATATATACACACATGAATAAATAGACTGATAAAGTGCAAATAACAGATAATTGGTTATTAATAATCAGAGTTTTGTCCGAGCCAGGTTTAATAGCCTGATGGCTGTGGGGAAGTAGCTATTCCTGAACCTGGTTGTTGCAGTCTTCAGGCTCCTGTACCTTCTACCTGAAGGTAGCAGGGAGATGAGTGTGTGGCCAGGATGGTGTGGGTCTTTGATGATACTGCCAGCCTTTTTGAGGCAGCGACTGCGATAAATCCCCTCGATGGAAGGAAGGTCAGAGCCGATGATGGACTGGGCAGTGTTTACTACTTTTTGTAGTCTTTTCCTCTCCAGGGCGCTCAAATTGCCGAACCAAGCCACGATGCAACCGGTCAGCATGCTCTCTACTGTGCACCTGTAGAAGTTAGAGAGAGTCCTCCTTGACATTCAGGGTCGGAAACCCTTATTTAGGGACGGGACCCTTCTTCTCCCCTGTCGGGTCTATCTTTGGTGTAAACCAGCATTTGCAGTTCCTTCCTCCACAAAGGCTTAGAGAGATATGGGGCAAAGGTGGGCAGGTGGGATGGGTGTAGATGGGGCATTTTGGTCGGCGTGGGCAAGTTGGGCCAAAGGGCCTGTTTCTGTGCTGCATGACACTATGGCTCAGCTCAGTTTAGTTTATTGTCACGTGTGCCGAGGTACAGCGAAAAGCTTTTGTTGCGCGCTAACCAGTCAGCAGAAAGACAAGGCATGATTACAGTCGAGTCATTCACATGATAATGGCCAGGAGTAGACCATTCGGCCCTTCGAGCTATCAGGGGGCGCAGCATGATTGGCAGCCCCACTAACGATTGGCAGTCTGTCTGTTTTTTCAACATTTTGTTAAATTTTTACTGTGTTTGATAAGTCTGTGTAAATGTTCTCCGGTTTGTTTTATGTGGGGGGAGGGGGTGGGGGGGGGCAGGGGAAACTTTTTTCAGTTTCTTACCTTGAAGGAGATGCGATGTTTTCCAGTTCGCATCTCTGGTCGATCTGCGGCCTACCATCGATGGAGCTGGAGACCTCCTCGGACTGACTTGAACCTCACCGTGGGGCACGGACTTAAAACCAGAGCCGATCCCTTACTGGGATCGCTATAACCGCGGCCTGCGGACTTTACCATCAAGAGCTCGCAGTCTCGGGAGAGACCGTGGATGTCGGGAGCTCCAACATCGAGGAAGGTTCGACCAGCCCCGACGCGAGTTCCGATCGCCAGCGCGGGGGAGCTGACAACCCCCCCGATTCAGGAGCTGATCTCCCCGATGCAGAGGACCCGGACACTACCGGCTACCAGAGTCAAGATCATCCCGTCAACGGAGGCTATGGCCCCCGACCGCAGGAGAGCAAAGAAGCGAAGAGATTGAACATTTTTTCCGCCATCCATCACAGTGGGGAATGTGGAGGAGTCACTGTGGTGGATGTTTATGTTGAAATGTATTTTGTGTGTTCCGTTGCTTTTTACATGTATGACTGGCTTGGCAAATGAAATTCCTCGTATGTTGCAAAACATACTTGGCTAATAAAGTATTTTTGTGATTGTGATCCAATAAAGTCTAGTCAAAGATAGTCCGAGGGTCACCGAAGGTGGACACAAGATATTCTGGAGTAACTCAGCGGGACGGGCAGTGTCTCTGGAGAGAAGGAATGGGTGACGTTTCGGGTCGAGACCCTTCCTCAGTCTGAAGAAGGATCTCGACTCGAATCATCACCCGTTCCTTCTCTCCAGAGATGCTGCCTGTCCCGCTGAGTTACTCCAGCATATTTTGTGTCTATTATTGGTGTAAACCAGCATCTGCAGTTCCTTCCTACACATTACTGTGTTAGTGTACTGTGGTGTTATGAGATTGCCGTCATATTTCTAAACTCATGAGCGCTTAATGAGAAAAGGAAAATAAAAAAAGCCTTTTGTTTCATAACTTTCATAACCTGGAGGCGTTCTAAAGTGTTTTACAGACAATTAAGTTGTAGTGAATTTTAATCACGGTTGTAATCTGGGCTGGTGCTGACATTTCCCACAAATGACAATGAGATAATCATCAGATAATCCATGCTTCAGTCTTGATTAAACGATATTCATGTATTGTCTTTCCGCTGGTTGGTTAGCACGCAACAAAAGCTTTTCACTGTACCTCGGTACACGTGACAATTAACGAGACTAAAATAGATGTTGGCCAGCATGCCGTCTACAAACAAGCGCCATGGCATGTAAACAAAAATGCTGGAGAAACTCAACGGGTGACAATAGACAACAGGTGCAGGAGGAGGCCATTCGGCCCTTCGAGCCAGCACCGCCATTCAATGTGATCATGGCTGATCATCCCCAATCAGTACCCCATTCCTGCCTTCTCCCCATATCCCCTGACTCCACTATCTTTAAGAGCCCTATCTAGCTCTCTCTTGAAAGTATCCAGAGAACCGGCCTCCACTGCCCTCTGAGGCAACGAATTCCACAGACTCACCACTCTCTGTGAGAAAAAGTGTTTCCTCCTACAGAACGGCGGTGGAAAGCATCTTGTCCGGGAACATTACCATCTGGTTTGGGAATTGCTCTGCCAAGGACAAGAAGGCTCTGCAGAGAGTAGTGCGTTCGGCCGAACGCACTATGGGAACTTCACTCGCCCCCCTGCAGGAACTATACAACAGGAGGTGCAACTCCAGAGCGAACAAAATCATGAGAGACCCCTTCCACCCCAGCAACGGACTGTTCCAGCCGCTACGGTCAGGCAAACGCCTCCGTTGCCATGCGGTGAGAACGGAGAGGTTGAGAAGGAGTTTCTTCCCAGAGGCAATTCGGACTGTAAACGCCTTTCTCACCAGGGACTAACTCTACAGAACGTTTTTCCTTCTATTATTTATTATGTAAAAGAATATGTGTGTTATGATTGTGTTTATAGTTTGTTTGGTTGTTTTGTTGTTTGTCTTTTGCACAAAAGTCCGCGAGCATTGCCACTTTCATTTCACTGCACATCTCGCATGTGTATGTGACAAATAAACTTGACTAGACTTGCAGGAGACACAGAAAAGCTGGAGAAACTCAGCGGGTGCAGCCGCATCTTGGAGCGAAGGAAATAGACAACGCTTCGGGCCGAAAACCCTTGACTTGACTTGACTTGACTTGACTTGCAGCGATTGGCGGACGTGGCCCAGACGATCGCACAAACCAACCTCCCTTCCATTGACTCCATCTACACCTCACGCTGCCTCGGCAAGGCCAGCGGCACAATCAAGGACCAGTCGCACCCCGGCAACTCACTCTTCTCCCAGCAGCATAATCCCTTATCATATATTGTGAATCAGTTGTGAATCTGTGGAATTCTCTGCCTCATAAGGCAGTGGAGGCCAATTCACTGGATGTTTTCAAGAGAGTTTTTTTTTAAATTTTAATATTTGTTTTTATTAGAAGCAATCGTACAAGGAGAAAGTAATCGACATAACAGTTATACAATTTTCGTGCTGCTTCAATTTTAACATTTTATAAACTAATAACTAAATCGGAAAAAATAGGAAAAGGAAAAAAGGGAAAGAAAGAAGAAAAGAAAAAGAAAGGATTTCGAGAAAGACATGAAAAAGAAAAAAGAAAAACCCCTGAATTAACGAAGAAGTGAAAGAAGCGGAGATATATCCCACTGCCCTTCCCTACACCCCCTCACCCGACCCCAGCGTCGGTTTTGAGTTTGTGTTCAACCATTATATATTCAACCGTTGAGTATAGGAGCAGGGAGGTTCTACTGCAGTTTACTATGAAACGATGGCCAAGCCTACGCTTGGTCTCACCGATGTAGATGTACTCCACTGTGCCCTTTATGTGGTGCCTATTCGCATACCTTGTCAAGGTACGCAAGCGAATATTTTCACTGCGAGTTGTCACGTGATACCACAAAGTATACAATACAATTCAATTCAACGAGACCCTTCGGCCCATTGGATCCATGATGACCGTCGATCAGCCTTTTAGACATTAGACGTCAGTAATACAGTGTGGAGACAGGGCCTTTCGGCCCACCGAGTCCGCGCTAACCTCCGATCACCCCACACACTAACACTATCCTACACACACTAGGGACAATTTGTAATTTACCAAAGCCAATTAACATACAAACCTGTAAGTCTTTGGAGTGTGGGTGGAAAACGGAGCACCCGGAGAAAACGCACGTGGGTCACGGGGAGAACAGACAAACAGCGCCATTGTGCCGCCGTTCACATTAGTTCTATGTTATCCCGCTTTCCCCGTCTGCTCTTCTCTACACACTAGAGGCAATTGTACAAAGGGCCAGTTAACCCAGAAACTCACATGTGTTTGGGATGTGGGAGGAAACCAGAGGACCTGGAGGAAACCCATGTGGTCACGGGGAGAACATGCAAACTCTGCATGCATAGGATTAGAAATAGGCCATTCAGCCCATCAAGTCAATCATGGCCGATCTATCTCTCTCTCTGAACCCCATTCCCCTGCCTTCTCCCCATAACCCCTGACACCCGTACCAATCAAGAATCTATCCATCTCTGCCTTGAAAATATCCAGCGACTTGGCCTCCACAGCCGTCTGTGGCAAAGAATTCCACAGATTCACCACCCTCTGACTCAAGAAATTCCTTCTTATCACCTTCCTAAAGGTACGTCCTTTTATTTTGAAGCAATGGCCTAGACTCTCCCGCTAGTGGAAACATCCTCTCCACCTCCACTCCATCCAGGTTGCTGTCTGTACGGAGTTTGCACGTTCTCCCCGTGACCGTGAGGGTTTCTCCAGGTGCTCCGGTTTCCTCCCGCACTCCAAAGTCATGCAGGTTCGTAGGCTGATCATCCCCAATCAGTACCCCGTTCCTGCCTTCTCCCCATATCCCCTGACTCCGCTATCTTTAAGAGCCCTATCGAGCTCTCTCCTGAAAGCCTCTAGAGAACCGGCCTCCACCGCCCTCTGAGGCAGAGAATTCCGCAGCCTCGCTCGAACAGGCCCTTCAGCCCACAGGGTCCGCACCAGCCGGCAATCCCCGCATAAATCACACGATCCTACGCACACATGCACACGCACACACCCACTAGGGACAATTTTACATTTACACCAAGCCAATCAACCTACAAACCTGTGCGCCTTTGGAGTGTGGGAGGAAACTGAAGATCTCGGAGAAAATCCACGCAGGTCACGGGGAGAACGTGCAAACTCCGTACAGACAGCGCCCGTAGTCAGGATTGAGCCCGAGTCTCTGGCGCTGTGAGGCGGCGACTCTACCGCTGGGCCACCATGCCGCACACACAGGATTGTGAATAAGATGTAAATAATCCTGCACCCATACACTGAAGATTCAGCCTCGGAGAGCTGTCTAATTCCTCTTTGACCCATGAAGCCAAACCTTGCCAGTCTATAAAGGGCCCCGACACAAAACATCACGACAACGGCTGCTGTTCCACTCTTGAATACTGTGTTCAGTTCTGGGCACCATCTTATAGGAAAGATATTGCCAAGCTTGAAAGGGTTCAGAGAAGATTGATGAGGATGTTGCCAGGACTAGAGGGTGTGAACTATAGGGAGAGGTTGAGTAGGCTGGGTCTCTATTCCATGGAGCGCAGGAGGATGAGGGCAGATCTTATAATGGTATACAAAATCATGAGAGGAATAGATCGGGTAGATGCACAGAATCTTTCACCCAGAGTAGGGGAATCGAAGACTAGGGGACACGGGTTCAAGGTGAAGGGGAAATTATTTAATAGGAATCCGAGGGGTAACTTTTTCACACAGAGGGTGGTGGGTGCATGGAACGAGCTGCCAGAGGAGGTAGTTGAGGCTGGGACTATCCCAACATTTAAAAGCAGTTAGACAGGTACATGGCTAGGACAGGTTTGGAGGGATATGGACCAAACGAGGGCAGGTCGGACTAGTGTAGCTGGGACATTGTTGGCCGGTGTGGGCGAGCTGGGCCAAAGGGCCTGTTTGTACACTGTATCACTCTCTGATTATATGACTCTCACCAATTAACTCCAGAGATGCTGTCTGACCCTGTGAATTACTCCAGCTTTTTGTGTCTATCCGGTTTAAACCAGCATCTGCAGTTCCTTCCCACACAATATATCTTGCACTAAACATTAAGAGTTCCTCTTGAACACTTTGTCTACTCCACTGCGATATCTCCTCAAGGTATGCCTACTTTCAAGAAGTTCTCCTCCTCTCTCCGGAGACAGTTTCACAACTTCCGCTCTAACCGGAAATTGGAGGAACAGCACCTCATATTCCGCCTGGGTTGCTTGCGTCCTGATTTCATGAACATTGAATTCTCCCAATTTTGCTAGCCCTTGCTGTCTCCTACCCTTCCTTAACCCTTGAGCTGTCTCCTCCCATCCCCCCGCCCTCGGGCTTCTCCTCCTCCCTTTTTCCTTGCTTCTCCCCCCCCCCCCCCACCCCCAGTCAGTCTGATGAAGGGTTTCGACCAGAAACGTTAGCCTATTTCCTTCGCTCCATAGATGCTGCTGCACCCGCAGAGTTTCTCCAGCATTTGTGTGTACCTTCGATCTTCCAGCATCTGCAGTTCCTTCTTGAACACCCTGTTCCTGCCTTCTCCCCATATCCCCTGACTCCGCTATTTTTAAGAGCCCTATCTAGCTCTCTCTTGAAAGCATCCAGAGAACCGGCCTCCACCGCCCTCTGAGGCAGAGAATTCCACGGACTCACAACTCTCTGCGTGAAAAAGTGTTTCCTCATCTCCCTTCTAAATGGCTTACTCCTTATTCTTAAAATTGGGTGAGGTGAGGCAGCCTCTGGAGTGATCTGAAGCCACAAGGGGCTCGGAGAGATACCACACACAGGCAGAGATACAGTACATAGATTCTTGATTAGTACGGGTGTCAGCGGTGATGGAGAGAAGGCAGGAGAATGGGGTTAGGAGGGAGAGTTGGATCAGCCATGATTGAATTGAGGAGTAGACCTGATGGGCCGAATGGCCTATTCTGCTCCTATCACTTACAGTATGACCTCATGACCTTATCCCTGCATTGTCTCTTTCAGCGGTTAGAGTTGCTGCCTCACAGCGCCGAAGACCCGGGTTTGACCCTGACTACGAGCGCTCTCTGTGCGGAGTTTGTACGTTCTCCCCGTTGCCCTGCGTGGGTTTTCTCCGGGTGCTCCGGTTTCCTCCCACACCCCAAAGGCGTGCAGGTTTGTAGGTTAGTTGGCTTGGTATAGGTGTAAATTGTCCCCAGTGTGTTTAGGACAGCGTTAGTGTGCGGGGATCGCTGGTCGGCACGGACTCGGTGGGCCGAAGGGCCTGTTTCCATGCTGTGTCTCCAATAACTCGCAGAGAAGATTCATGAGTGAGATCTTGGTGAGACCACACCTGGAGTATTGCGTACAGTTTTGGTCTCCAAAATCTGAGGAAGGACATTATTTGCCATAGAGGGAGTGCAGAGAACGGTTCACCAGACTGATTCCTGGGATGTCAGGACTGTCTTATGAAGAAAGACTGGATAGACTTGGTTTATACTCTCTAGAATTTAGGAGATTGAGAGGGGATCTTATAGAAACTTACAAAATTCTTAAGGGGTTGGACAGGCTAGATGCAGGAAGATTGCTCCCGATGTTGGGGAAGTCTAGGACAAGGGGTCACAGCTTAGGGGGAATAAGGGGGAAATCCTTTAAAACCGAGATAAGGAGAACTTTTTTCACACAGAGAGTGGTGAATCTCTGGAACTCTCTGCCGCAGAAGTAGTTGAGGCCACAGTTCATTGGCTATATTTAAGAGGGAGTTAGATGTGGCCCTTGTGGCTAAAGGGATCAGGGGGTATGGAGAGAAGGCAGGTACGGGATACTGAGTTGGATGATCAGCCATGATCATATTGAATGGCGGTGCAGGCTCGAAGGGCCGAATGGCCTACTCCTGCACCTAAGTTCTATGTTTCTATGTTTCTATGAGGCTGTTGCCCAGACATAGAGCCTTTGTCCCAATAAAGTCCAGTTTTTCTAGTGGGCAAAGCTTTAAGGTTTTTTTTAGTTATTTGGTTACCGAAACAGGCCCTTCGACCCTCTGAGTCCGTGCTGACCAGCCCTTCCCGTCACTTGCACTATCCCACACACAAAACAACAATTTACATAAGCCAATTAGCCTACGGATCTGTATGACTTTGGAGTGCGGGAGGAAACCGGAGCACCTGGAGCAAACCGCACAGTCACGGGGAGAACGTGCAAACTCCGTACAGACAGCACCCGTTGTCGTGATGTTTTGGGTCGGGGCCCTTTATAGACTGGCAAGGTTTGGCTTCATGGGTCAAAGAGGAATTAGACAGCTCTCCGAGGCTGAATCTTCAGTGTATGTGTGCAGGATTATTTACATCTTATTCACAATCCTGTGTGTGTGGCACGGTGGCCCAGCGGTAGAGTCGCTGCCTCACAGCGCCAGAGACTCGGGCTCAATCCTGACTACTGGTGCTGTCTGTACAGAGTTTGCACGTTCTCCCTGCGTGGATTTTCTCCGAGATCTTCGGTTTCCTCCCACACTCCAAAGACGCGCAGATTTGTAGGTTGATTGGCTTGGTGCAAATGTAAAATTGTCCCTAGTGTGGGTGTGGGTGTGTGTGTAGGATAGTGTTAATGTGCAGAGATCGCTGGCTGGTGCGGACTCCGTGAGCTGAAGGGCCTGTTCGAGAGAGTCTGTGGAATTTCCTGCCTCAGAGGGCGGTGGAGGCCGGTTCTCCGGATGCTTTCAAGAGAGAGGTAGATAGGGCTCTTAAAGATAGCGGAGTCAGGGGATATGGGGAGAAGGCAGGAACGGGGGACTGATTGTGGATGATCACCCATGAGTACAGTGAATGGCGGTGCTGGCTCGAAGGGCCGAATGGCCTACTCCTGCACCTATTGTCTATTGTCTATTGTTTCCATGCTGTATCTTTAAACTAAACTAAGCTAAACTGAACTGAATTTTGGAACATCAGGTGAAAATCCGTAGGAAGGAACTGCAGGTGCTGGTTTACAAGTCGAAGAGTGACTCAAAATGCTGGAGTAACTCAGCGGGACAGGCAGCATCTGATAGAAGGAGTGGGTGACGTTCCGGGTCGAGACCCTTCTTCAGACTGAGACTCGGGGGAGGGGGTAACGTGGAGGTAAGGAGATAGCCCGCTGAGTTACTCCAGCGTTTTGTGTCTATCTTAGGCGAGCATTCGTTTGGTCTCTGGATCAGATCGAGGGAGATTATTGAGATGTCACTGGAGTTTGGCATCAGCAGAAAAATCGCAAAAGAGGGGAAAAAAAACAGGCGGAAATTGAACAAACGTCAAACTAAGTGTCTGTTCCAAGTTGTCAAGATGTCAAAAGTAATTCCTGTTTTTTATCTTGTGCTGTGTGCTATCTTTTGCCGTCGTTGTCAGAGTCAGTTCATTGAACAGCGATTAGGAGTTGGAATCCCGTCTGCTTTTGACAGCGGTGATTCCCAGCAATGCCACTGGCAAACAGTCTGAAGAAGGGTCTCGACCCGTTCCTTCTCTCCGCAGACACTGCCTGGCCCGCTGAGTCACTCCAGCACTTTGTGTCCACCTTCGATGACACTGCCAATCTAGCTCCAAAGGCAGGGAAGCCATGGCAGACCGATGCACCTACCGCCTTAGCAGACTGAGGACATCCGGCCTTGTCACCATCATAGATCCTATAGACCACGATAGACCACTCCTGCTGAACGCAATGGGAGAAGGCAGGAACGGGGTACTGATTGGGGATGATCAGCCATGATCACATTGAATGGCGGTGCAGGCTCGAAGGGCCGAATGGCCTACTCCTGCACCTACTGTCTATGTTTCTATTGTCTATTGTGTATTCATCTTGCACTATATGTTATTCACGGTATTCCCCTTATCATGAGTCTGTAGGCTGCGGATGGCTCAAGTGTAATCATGTATTAACCATATAACCATATAACCATATAACAATATAACAATTGTTATGTATTGTCTTTCCGCTGACTGGTTAGCTCTCAAGGAAAGCTCATCACTGTACCTCGGTACACGTGACAATAAACTGGACTGAAAGCCTTTGGATTGTGGGAGGAATCCGGAGCTGTTGGTAAAAAATCCCACGCGGTGATGAGGAGAACGTACAAACTCCGCGCAGCGCCCGCGGTCAGGAACTAACCCGGGTCCCTGACGCTCTGCGCCACCGTGCCGCCCCTCAGGGGCCAAGGATGCCCTGGTCGGGTTGCTCCTAGGCCTGGCCAAGCTGGCCATCCGCGAGTCACAGCGCTAGGCGGAAGTGGGCTCAGCCCGAGCTGGGTGCCTGCCCCTCTGTAGTTATGTCCGTGCCTGAGTGGACAGGATACTGAGTTGGATGATCGGCCATGATCATATTGAATGGCGGTGCAGGCCATTAAAAAATAATATTCACACTACAATAAAACAAGCCAGAGCCCGCCCACCACAACACAATACAAACACATATTCATGGGAGTCCACATCTCCGAGGATATGATATGGGCATCACACGCCTCAGCACTGGTGAGTAAGGCAAGGCAGTGCCTTTACCACCTCAGGCAATTGAGGAAATTCAGAGTGTCTCCGAGGATCCGCCAGTGCTTCTACGCAGCGGCGGTGGAAAGCATCTTGTCCGGGAACATTACCATCTGGTTTGGGAATTGCTCTGCCAAGGACAAGAAGGCTCTGCAGAGAGTAGTGCGTTCGGCCGAACGCACTATGGGAACTTCACTCGCCCCCCTGCAGGAACTATACAACAGGAGGTGCAACTCCAGAGCAAACAAAATCATGGGAGACCCCTTCCACCCCTGCAACGGACTGTTCCAGCCGCTACGGTCAGGCAAACGCCTCCGTTGCCATGCAGTGAGAACGGAGAGGTTGAGAAGGAGTTTCTTCCCAGAGGCAATTCGGACTGTAAACGCCCATTTCACCAGGGACTAACTCTACAGAACGTTTTTTCCTTCTATTATTTATTATGTAAAAGAATATGTGTGTTATGATTGTGTTTATAATTTGTTTGGTTGTTTTGTTGTTTGTCTTTTGCACAAAAGTCCGCGAGCATTGCCACTTTCATTTCACTGCACATCTCGTATGTGTATGTGACAAATAAACTTGACTTGACTTGACTTGACTAATAAACCACTATACAACTATGATACAATCCTTATTGAGGATACATTCAACACCCTGCGGAGCCCAGCGGTCCCGGAACTCCCTTTCTAACCCCACCCAGGCACGGACATATCCCCTGAACAGGGGCAGGCAGCGTTGTTGTTGGGAGGGTTAACGTCTGAATCATTTGGTGATTTTGCAATGTGGTGGCGCGTAGATCAACACGGTGTTTTTGTGTCTTTTTTTGGTTTTTGTATCAAATAAAAAGATTTTGATTACAAACGAAAAAAGCCTCGCCGCCCCTGGTGTTGGCACGAGACGCTGACTGATCCAGGCCTATTACTCCAGATGCTGCCTGGTTGAATGAGTGTGGCGGTGGGGACATTTCCAAGCCTAATTTCGCTGGCCTACCCCCTTCCAATGTCCGTGCACGAGGGTTCCACAGTGCTCACTCGAGCGGAGTGGACACAGAACTGTTACTGAAACGGCTGGCCCATCCATCGCTCAGCGCAGATTTCTTCACAGCCTGATGGATACCGGGAGTAAGTGAATCTGAACACAAGGCTTGCGGGCATACTGCATCATTGTGGCAGGAAGAAAGAGAGAAGAAAATCGAATTAACTTTGGAATCAAGCATTGTCAAAGACTCAGTGCAGCTGCATGTCAAAAGTAATCATTTCATCCATCCACTGATGTTGGTAACGATGGCTCTGCCCCAAATCCATTGCCACCAGAGCTCGCATTCGCTAAAGGGCCTGTCCCACTTAGGCGATTTTTTAGGCGACTAGTCTGCCAACACACGGTCTCCGGGCAGTCGCCTGTAGGGTCGTGAGTCGTCTCCTCAGTCGCCCAAAGAGTCCTGGCGTTTTTCTGGTCGCCGCTGGATTTTGAAATGGCCAAAACGTTTCGGCGAGAGTCGCCGACCGTGGCTTGTTGTAGCTTGTCTTCTCCTAACGTAGGTGCTGTCGTAGGTTCGAAACATAGAAAATAGGTGCAGGAGTAGGCCATTCGGCCCTTCGAGCCTGCACCGCCATTCAATATGATCATGGCTGATCATCCAACTCAGTATCCCATCCCTGCCTTCTCTCCAAACCCCCTGATCCCTTTAGCCACAAGGGCCACATCTAACTCCCTCTTAAATATAGCCAATGTGGCTATAATGTACCAAGACCCTGTACAACTGCAGTAGAACCTCCCTGCTCCTGTACTCAAATCCTTTGGCAGAGAATTCCACAGATTCACCACTCTCTGTGTGAAAAATGTTTTTCTCATCACAGTCCTAAAAGATTTCCCCCATATCCTTAAACTGTGTGACCCCTTGTCCTGGACTTCCCCAACATCGGGAACAATCTTCCTGCATCTAGCCTGTCCAACCCCTTAAGAATTTTGTAAGTTTCTATAAGATCCCCCCTCAATCTTCTAAATTCTAGCGAGTACAAGCCGAGTCTATCAGTCTTTCTTCATGTGAAAGTCCTGACATCCCAGGAATCAGTCTGGTGAACCTTCTCTGCACTCCCTCTATGGCAAGAATGTCTTTCCTCAGATATGGAGATCAAAACTGTACGCAATACTCCAGGTGTGGTCTCACCAAGACCCTGTACAACTGCAGTAGAACCTCCCTGCTCCTATACTCAAATCCTTTTGCTATGAAGGTTGGCGGCAGGTGCTGACCTTGGTGAATTCCATTGCCGTAGTTGCCTAAAATATCGCCTAAGTGGGACAGGCACTTCACTCAGAGAGGCTTTGATGGAGGACTCACAGCCCCACAGACGAGGGTTCGATCCTGACCACGGGTGCTGTCCATACGGAGTTTGTACGCTCTCCCCGTGACCTGCGCCGTGGACAGCATTTTATCGGGATGCATCACCGCACGGGTTTGGTAACAGCTCCATCCAAGACCCGCAAGGAATTGCAGCGAATTGTGAACCTAGCCCAGACCATCGCACAAACCAACCTCCCTCCCATCCACTCCATCTACACCTCACTCTGCCTCGACAAGGCCAGCAGCATCATCAAGGACCAGTCGCACCCCGGCCACTCCCTCTTCTCCCCTCTCCCATCGGGCAAGAGGTACAGAAGTGTGAAAACGCACACCTCCAGATTCAGGGACAGTTTCTTCCCAGCTGTTATCAGGCAACTGAACCATCCTACCACAACCAGAGAGCGGTCCTGAACTACTATCCACCTCATTGGTGACCCTCGGACTATCCTTGATCGGACTTTGCTGGCTTTACCTTACACTAAACGTTATTCCCTTTATCATGTATCTGTACACTGTGGACGGCTCGATTGTAATGATGTATTGTCTTTCCTCTGACTGGTTAGCACGCAACAAAAGCTTTTCACTGTACCTCGGTACACGTGACAATAAACTAAACTGGACTGAACTGGGTTTGTTCGGCTTGCTCCTGTTTCCTTCCACATCGGTTCAGTTCAGCTCAGTTTAGTTTATTGTCACGTGTGCCGAGGTACAGTGAAAAGCTTTTGTTCTAGTTGCGTGCTAACCAGTCAGCGGAAAGACAATACCTGATTACAATCGAGCCATTTGCAGTGGACGGATATACGATAAGGGAATAACATTTAGTGCAAGGTAAAACAAGTAGGGAAAGTAGATTAAGATGATAGTTAAAGTAAGGAATGTATCTGTCGGAGCAGAGATTTAAGTGTGGAGTGATTGTAGTGTGTTGTTGCAGATCCACTCCTGTGACTTGCTCGTAAATAGTCACCTAGTTTGGGCGCCATCCTAAAGTTGTGCAGGTTTGTAGGCTAACTGGCCTGGCCCCACTTTAACGCGACCATTACTGGCTGTATGGTCGTGATAGGTCTCCTATGGTCGTGAGAGGGGTCTCCAAAGAGTCGTAGCGTCTTTTGGGTCCCCACTGAATTTTCAACATGTTGAAAATTTCGGCGACCTATCACGGGTGCCGGCAGTCGCCTGTAAAGGTCGCGTAAGTGGGACAGGCTCTGTAAATTGTCCCTAGTGTGTATAGGGTACAACCGGTGATTGGGAGATCGCTGGGCAGCGCATACCCGGTGGGCCAAAGGGCATGTTTCCACAATGTATTTCCTAACCAAGTAACCCCTGCTTCCCCTCTCTCTCTCCATCTCCCCCCCCCCCCCCCCCCCCACCCACCAGCTTCAAAGTTGTCTTATTGAGTCTCATTGTCGGTAGCTGATTTTCACCCGGGACACAGCTAACAATGGCCAGTTTCCTGTATCATTGTCACATTTTTCCATTCATTCACGTGTTCTGTATCTCTCTACATCACCGTCTATATCTCTCGTTTCCCTCTCCCCCTGACTCTCAGTCTGAAGAAGGGTCTCGGCCCGAAACGTCGCCTATTCCTTTTCTCCAGAGATGCTGCCCGACCCGTTGAGTTACTCCAGCGTTCTGTGTCTATCTCGGGTTTGTAGGCCAACTGGCTTTGTGACTTGTCTCCAATATGTTGGACGGAACGAATGCGCTGGTGATCGCCAGTCGTCGCGGAATCAGTGGGCTAAAGTACCTGTTTGCACACTGTATCTCCAAACTAAAACAAAACTAACACTGTCATAGAAACATAGAAATTAGGTGCAGGAGTAGGCCATTCGGCCCTTCGAGCCTGCACCATTCGCCATTCAATATGATCATGGCTGATCATCCAACTCAGTATCCCGTACCTGCCTTCTCTCCATACCCCCTGATCCTCTTAGCCACAAGGGCCACATCTAACTCCCTCTTAAATATAGCCAATGAACTGGCCTCGACTACCCTCTGTGGCAGAGAGTTCCAGAGATTCACCACTCTCTGTGTGAAAAAAGTTCTTCTCATCTCGGTTTTAAAGGATTTCCCCCTTATCCTTAAGCTGTGACCCCTTGTCCTGGACTTCCCCAACATCAGGAGCAATCTTCCTGCATCTAGCCCGTCCAACCCCTTAAGAATTTTGTAAGTTTCTATAAGATCCCCTCTCAATCTCCTAAATTCTAGAGAGTATAAACCAAGTCTATCCAGTCTTTCTTCATAAGACAGTCCTGACATCCCAGGAATCAGTCTGGGGAACCTTCTCTGCAATCCCTCTAAGGCAATAATGCCCTTTCTCAGATTTGGAGACCAAAACTGTACGCAATGCTCCAGGTGTGGTCTCACCAAGACCCTGTACAACTGCAGTAGAACCTCCCTGCTCCTATACTCAAATCCTTTTGCTATGAAAGCTAACATACCATTTGCTTTCTTCACTGCCTGCTGCACCTGCATGCCTACTTTCAATGACTGGTGTACCATGACACCCAGGTCTCGCTGCATCTCCCCTTTTCCTAGTCGGCCACCATTTAGATAATAGGTCTTCCTCTCCCCCTCCAGTCTTTAAATACTGATCACATACAAAACATTAAATTAAGTTCAAGTTCTACAAGTTCACGTTCACAAGCTATAGGAGTAGAATTAGGCCATTCAGCCCATCAAGTCTACTCTGCCATTCAATCATGGCTGATCTCTGCCTCCTAATCCCATTCTCCTGCCTTCTCCCCATAACCCTTGACACTCCGTTCTAATCAAGAATCTATCTATCTCTGCCTTAAAAATATCCACTGACTTGGCCTCCACAGCCCTCAGTGGCAATGAGTTCCACAGATTCACCACCCTCTGACCTTTCACTGTTCGGTAAGTTGAAGAACCCTCTTCCTCCTGTTCGAGTCCACCAGTGTGCAACACCTCTCCACATCAACTCGTCCAGGCCTTTCAATGTTCAGGAAGTTTCACTGGAGGATTACCCTTCACTCACCTCCTTTCATGAAAGGGCGGTCTTTTAATTCTGAGGGGGGGACTGTGACCTCGAGTTGATGTGGACACCAGTGGAAAGATTCAAACACCCTCTCCACATCCACTCTGTCCAGGCCTTTCACTGTTCGGTAAGTTTCAATGAGGATTCCCCCTCATCCTTCTAAACTCCAGCGAGTACAGCATATCTCCCCTTCCTTGGGCAAGGCAGGTTGGATAACATGGCTGGCATTTTCCCTGACTGTATGCACAGTCCTTCAATAAGTCTGGTACATTTTCCAATTAAATACGATTTCTAAATGAGTGCTGAAGTTTGGATGAATTAAAGGGCAGGTTTTCAATCCATTTGGCCTGCGTAAAGGTTTCGTCGGTGACAGATTGACAGAATGACCTTTCACTGTAACTTTATGAGTTGCGTAAACCTATTGATATGATTCAGCGTCCTCAAAGTCAACACCTCACAGAGCTTGGTTGTCGTTCAATATTTGATGACCACGGCATGTGTGTCGAGGAATATAACAGCTGTACAAAGTCAATGGATCGCTTGTCCCATATGTCAGTTAATAGCTGAGGGCTCGGGGAGAGCAAGCGGAGGCTCGGCGATCGTTTCGCCGAACACCTCCGCTCGGTCCGCAATAACCAACCTGACCTCCCGGTGGCTCAGCACTTCAACTCCCCCTCCCATTCCGTATCCGACCTCTCTGTCCTGGGTCTCCTCCATGGCCAGAGCGAGCAACACCGGAAATTGGAGGAACAGCACCTCATATTCCACTTGGGGAGTCTGCATCCTGGGGGCATGAACATTGAATTCACCCAATTTTGTTAGCCCTTGCTGTCTCCTCCCCTTGCTCAGCCCTCGGGCTGTCTCCTCCCATCCCTCAGGCCTCAAACTCCTCCTCCTCCTTTTTCTTCTCCCCCTTCCCCCCCTTCCCCCCCCCCCCCCCCCCCCCACCCCCAATCCGTCTGAAGAAGGGTTTCGGCCCGAAACGTCGCCTATTTCCTTCGCTCCATAGATGCTGCTGCACCCGTTGAGTTTCTCCAGCATTTTTGTGTACCTTCGATTTTCCAGCATCTGCAGTTCCTTCTTAAACACTTTAATAGGAGAGTTCGGTATTCCGACGGCACATGCCCAGGTCATAGGTCACTGGCGATAAGCATTCTCGGCCGCTGAGCTGCTGCGTGTGTACAGACCAGCGTTTCATCCGTAGTCAGGATCGAACCCGGGTCTCCGGCGCTGCCAGCGCTGTTGAATTGCTACTGGACCGTCCCCGACCCGTCCCCGTCCCCTCCCGAGTGTCCCATGCCTGTCCGAGGGTGGACGGAGATGTCCGGGGTGACCCTGGACTGACGGGACAACGGCCCGGAGCAGTGGCGGGCCCCAGCGCGGACCATCAGTCCAGGATGATCGGTTAACCTGGCGGGACAGGCAGAGTTGAGCTGGAGTTCGTGCTTCGTCTCCGCGCTGTCTGTAAGCCTGGGGGCGCCACCGCTCCAGGCCGGTATCCCACCAGTCCAGTGCTGTCGGTTAACCTGGCGGGACAGGCAGAGTTGAGCTGGAGTTAGTGTTTCTTTCTCCGCGCGGGATTGCCGAGAATGTCTCTCCGCCATTCCAGTCTCTCCCCCCGTCTCCCACTCGCATCTGCCCCCCTCTCTCTTGTTGTTAAACTACCTGGCACCCCCGCTACCTGGCACCCCCGTTCCTCAAATTAAATATATTTTTACACATAAACTTTGAATAAAGATAAGAATTTATACACCGTTTATACAGTCAGCGTTTCATTTGCTTTTTCTTTATCGTAAATGACCTTTGACAAATCCCATGGTTTTTTCGGAATGCCGATCTCGCTTTTTCCCCATTCCCACACTGACCTTTCTGTCCTGGGCCTCCTCCACTGTCGGAGTGAGTCCCAGCGCTAATTAGAGGAGCAGCGCCTCATATTTCGCTTGGGCAGCTTGCACCCCAGCGGTATGAACATTGACTTCTGCAACTTTAAGTAGCCCTTGTATCTCCTCTCTCTCCATCCATCCCCCATACGTTGCACCAGCTTCAAAGTCGTCTCGTTGAGTTTCGTTGTCTATAACTCGTTTTCACCTATCCCACCATGCTAACAATGGCCTTTAACCTTTATCATCGTTAGTTTTTGGCATAACTTTCATTCTCTTGTTCTATATCTCTCTAGATCACCCTCTATATCTCTCGTTTCCCTCTCCCCCGACTCTGAAGAAGGATCTCGTCACCTATATTTTTCCTCCAGAGATGCTGCCTGTCCCGCTGAGTTGCTCCAGTCTTGTACCAGTTATAATGGTAATTTTCTATTGAACAAGTTTCCTGTCATGGAAATCCTTTCTGTACTGCATGGGAGGGTTTTATTGAATAAGGAGTTGCTTTTCATGAGATGACTGACCAGAAGTCAATTTTATGTTACTGTTCCTTTTATGATCAGCTTGCTTCCGCTATCGTCTACATAGTTCTGAGAGGGTTTAATTGATTTATAAAATATTTAGTTTAATTTGGTTTAGTTTATAGATACAGCGCAGAAACAGGCCCTGCGTCCCGCCCAGTCCCAGCCGACCAGCGATCCCCGCACGCTAACACAGTATCCCACACACACTAGGGACAATTTCACACTTGTACCAAGCCAATTATACTACAAAGCTGAACATCTTTGGAGTGTGGGGGGAAACCCGGAGCATTTGGTCAAAAGCCACGCAGGTCACGGGGAGAACGTGCAAACTCCTTACAGACAGCGCCCGTGGTCAGGATCGAACCCGGCGCCGTGAGGCAGCAATTCTACCGCTGCGCCACCGTGCCGCCCTTATAGCACGACCTTCAATGCATGGTACAACGGCATCCCAGGACCCCGGAGAGGCAAGGTGGAGCAGCGGTAGAGTTGCTGCCTCACAGCTGGGTTCGATCCTGATTACGGGCGCTTGTCTGTACGGAATTTGCACGTTCTCCCCGTGACCTGCGTGGGTTTTCTCCGGGTGCTCCGGTTTCTACCCACGCTCCAACGGCGTGCAGGTTTGTAGGTTAATGGGCAGGGTATAAATGTAAATTGTCCCCAGTGTGTGTAGGATAGTGTTAGCGTGTGCGGGGATCGCTGGTCTGTGGGGACTCGGTGTGCCGAAGGGTTTGTTTCGGCAACCACGGACATGGGGCACCCGTTCCCGCGGCTCCCCCACCACAAACCTCTCATGGACGTCCACCGCCTGGCATCTTCCTCCCTGTTTGTCAACTGGAAGGAAGAACAGAAAGGCAACCATTTAAAAGATGGGCTGGCTTCAACGTTGGTTAGTGCGGGTGTCAGGGCAGCAGGCTGGAGAATGGGGTTGGGAGGGAGCGATGGATCCGCCACAATAGACAATAGACAATAGGTGCAGGAGTAGGCCATTCGGCCCTTCGAGCCAGCACCGCCAATCCATGTGATCATGGCCGATCATCCCCAATCAGTACCCCGTTCCTGCCTTCTCCCCATAACCCCACACTCCGCTATCTTTAAGAGCCCTATCTAGCTCTCTCTTGAAAGCATCCAGAGAACCTGCCTCCACCGCATTCCACAGACTCGCAACTCTCTGTGAGAAAAAGTGTTTCCTCGTCTCCATTCTAAATAGCTTACATCTTATTCTTAAACTGTGTGTGGCCCCTGTTTCTGGACTCCCCCAACATCGGGAACATGGTTCCTGCCTCCAGCGTGTCCAAACCCTTAACAATCTTATATGTCTCAATGAGATTCCCTCTCATCCTTCTAAACTCCAGAGAATTGAACTCCACGATTGAATGGCGCAGTAGACTCGATGGGCCGAGTGGCCTAATCCTGCTCCTATCCACTTATAAACGTATATTTCCGCACTGTATTTCTACAGCTAGATGAGAGAGCACACACAATGCCATTTACCGCTGGACCAGTTAATCAAAGCGAAAACCATCTTTTTAACAGCTAATGAACTAAATCATAATTCCAGGAACCTCAGATAAATCAAAGCAAACTATGAAATGCTTAATATGGCTGCTAAAATATTCAGCACCCCATTACATTTTTAATAATAATGGACTTGGCCTGCTCCAATATTAGTACGTTATTCTATTAGTGCATTAATAGCTACAGATACCGGCCTTACGCTGTTGAGACCAGCGTTGTTCGGCATCAATCGCGATACGATGCGCTACGCTACGATACGGTAGAACGTTATTTATCCCAGGAGGGAAATTGATCTGCCAACAGTCACAAAACACAGAAAGATCTCGAGCTTTTCTTCCGGCGCCTCCGTGCCTTTTTCAATGGGAAGGAGTCCTCACCACACAGTGATGACCCATTCGCCTGTCTCCACCGATCCCCTTCCTCTTGGACTCCCCCGAACGGCCTTCTACCCTCCCCAGACCTCTTTATTTCTAAAGCTCCTGAAATGTGTCCAATATGTGGCTCTGTCTAACAATCTATATAGCTATCCAGTATGTAGCATAAAAACATAGAAACATAGAAATTAGGTGCAGGAGTAGGCCATTCGGCCCTTCGAGCCTGCACCGCCATTCAATATGATCATGGCTGATCATCCAACTCAGTATCCCGTACCTGCCTTCTCTCCATACCCTCTGATCCCCTTAGCCACAAGGGCCACATCTAACTCCCTCTTAAATATAGCCAATGAACTGTGGCCTCGACTACCCTCTGCGGCAGAGAGTTCCAGAGATTCACCACTCTCTGTGTGAAAAAAGTTCTTCTCATCTCGGTTTTAAAGGATTTCCCCCTTATCCTTAAGCTGTGACCCCTTGTCCTGGACTTCCCCAACATCGGGAGCAATCTTCCTGCATCTAGCCTCTCCAACCCCTTAAGAATTTTGCAAGTTTCTATAAGATCCCCTCTCAATCTCCTAAATTCTAGAGAGTATAAACAAGTCTATCCAGTCTTTCTTCATAAGACAGTCCTGCCATCCCAGGAATCAGTCTGGTGAACCTTCTCTGCACTCCCTCTATGGCAAGAATGTCCTTCCTCAGATTTGGAGACCAAAACTGTACGCAATACTCCAGGTGTGGTCTCACCAAGACCCTGCACAACTGCAGTAGAACCTCCCTGCTCCTATACTCAAATCCTTTTGCTATGAAAGCTAACATATCATTCGCTTTCTTCACTGCCTGCTGCACCTGCATGCCTACTTTCAATGACTGGTGTACCATGACACCCAGGTCTCGCTGCATCTCCCCTTTTCCCAATCGGCCACCATTTAGATAACAAATATGTCCAATATGTGGCTCTGTCTAGAAATCTATATAGCTATCCAGTAAGTAGCTCAGTCGAGCTAGCTGTCTATTTATCAAGTGTGTAGCTCCGGCTGAGCTTGATGGCAGCATGAGAAGGGGTGTTTGTCCAATGCCTACACAGGTAAGCCCCGCAGCTAACAATGGCCTGTTTCATCATCGTTACATTTTTGCATATCTTTCATTTATTTGTTCTATATCTCTCTACATCACCGCCTGTATCTCTCGATTCCCTCTCCCCTGACTCTCAGTCTGAAGAAGGGGACTCGACCCGAAACGTCACCCATTTCTTCTCTCTCCAGAGATGCCACCGCTGCCTGTCCCGTTGAGTTTCTCCGGCTTTTCGTGTCTATCTTTGGCAAGACGAAGGTGATGTTGGCTAGGCTCTCCCTACCACAGTCATATCTCCCTGCTTTAGTGTTACAGCGCGGAAACCGGCCAGCCCAGGGCACCGCGTCCACGCCGACTAGCGATCCCCGCATTTTAAAGCGAGCCGCCCGCGCTCTGGAATAACGAACGGCGTCAGTGGGAGATTCACAGCAAGAGTGGCCGCATACTTGCCAGCTCCTCGCAGCCCCACGCATTCTTTCTGTACACGGGCAGTATATTTATACATGAATATTCACGGGTCAAGCTAATCGCACAGTCAGCGCATGCCTTGCACCGGTCGTTATTGTGTCTTAGAACAGACTCGTTGTTCTCTGCAGAACTACTTGGTGTTATTATTCTGTTTTGTCAATGAGCAACGGGCCAGTCCCACTTGGCGATTTTTTCGGCGACTGCCGGCATCATTGACTGACGTGTCGGGCTCCAAAGGATCTGCGGAGTGATGCGGCGTGACGTGGCGTGATGCGGTGGTGACACGGCGAGGGGGGGGAGGGGGTGGAGGCGTGATGACGTATTGACCCACGGAGTTTTTTCCAGCGTCCCAACATTTTTCTTTTCGCCGCTGGATTTTGAAATGTTCAAAACTCTTTCGGCGACCCCGTGATATCACGCCGGCAGTCGGCGAAAATAATCACCTAGTGGGACAGGCCCTTGAATTTTACTGCCCACGCGGTTGGCCTCTGCAAGGTCCTCCACAGTGCACGTGTCACGCAGCATGTCGCAGCTCAGGAGATGTTCCCTGGTCTGGAGGCCCACGTCCACACACGCAGCATGCCGCATCTTCGAGCACGTTCGATTTGCTCCTCCCCGCGCCCGTCCCCGCGCAGTCTGTTGACATGGCGCCAGGTTATCCATGGCCGGTCGGAACCTGGTGGGAGTGTCTCGGAGGCGATCGATTGACATGGGAATGTCTTCCAGAGATTCCTCTCTTCCAAGCCAACTGGATGGCCACCAAGTGGTCACAAGGAGTGGAAGGCAACCTCATCTCCATTACAAAGCGACATCTCATCACCAGATAAACGCTGTCCGGGGTCTGACCTCCCCAGAGGAGCGTGGACGGGTGAAGCTCAACAGACTCGGTACTGGAGTTGGGCGTTTCAACGCCAGAGTGTGGAGATGGTGCATATTGAATGGCGGTGCAGGCTCGAAGGGCCGAATGGCCTACTCCTGCTTTTAATCTCATTGTACATGTATAGTGACAATAAATGGAATATCTATCTATATGCACCTGTGTATGTGGAGCAGAACAACAGGCAGCCAACCGTGTCATCTGGGGGCTTCGCCGAACACCTCCGCTCTGTCCGCATTAACCAACCTGATCTCCCGGTGGCTCAGCACTTCAACTCCCCCTCCCATTCCGAATCCGACCTCTCTCTCCTGGGCCTCCTCCATGGCCAGAGTGAGCACCACCGGAAATTGGAGGAGCAGCACCTCGTATTCCGCTTGGGCAGTCTGCACCCTAGTGGCATGAACATTGAATTCTCCAATTTCCAGTAGCCCTTGCTGTCTCCTCCCCTTCTCAGCTCTCCCTCAGCCCGCGGGCTCCTCCTCTTCCTTTCTTCTTCCAGTTCCCCCCTCCCCCCACCCCAACATCAGTCTGAAGAAGGGTTTTGGCCCTAAACGTTGCCTATTTCCTTCGCTCCATAGATGCTGCCGCACCCGCTGAGTTTCTCCAGCCAACCATGTCATCTCTGGGTGCCCGCTCTACCGCCCACCAAATAGAGCTGTGTCAGGGCCTGGCAGACATTGACACAACAACCTGGCTGCTCAACACCCGGATTGATGTCTAACGCCCCCGTCCCACTTAGGAAACCTGAACGGAAACCTCTGGAGATTTTGCGCCCCACCCAATGTTTCCGTGCGGTTCCCGGAGGTTGCAGGTGGTTGCCGGAGGTTGCAGGTAGTGGAAGCAGGTAGGGAGACTGACAAAAACCTCCAGAACCTTAGCTTTGGTCCAGAACTAGGAGTCACAGTTTAAGGATAAGAAGTATTTTGGGACCGAGATGAGAAAATCATTTTTTACACAGAGAGTGGTGAATCTGTGGAACTCTCTGCCACAGAGGGTAGTTGAGGCCACAGTTCATTGGCTATACTTAAGAGGGAGTTAGATGTGGCCCTTGTGGCTAAAGGGATGGAGAGAAGGCAGGGATGGGATACTGAGTTGGATGATCAGCCATGATCATATTGAATGGCGGTGCAGGCTCGAAGGGCCGAATGGCCTACTCCTGCTTTTAATCTCATTGTACATGTATAGTGACAATGAATGGCATATCTATCTATCTGCACCCATTTTCTATGTATCTATGTTTCTATGTTTCTAACCTCCGGGAACCGCACGGAAACCTTAGGTGGGGCGCAAAGTCTCCAGAGGTCTCCGTTCAGGTCTCCTGAGTGGGACAGGGGCATTACTATTCCTTTGGTTTATGTTTCATTCTCAAGAAGGAGAAGAAACAGCTCTGACTTCCTGTCCTATGCACTTTGTGATTGGCCTTCTGAGTGAGCTTGGTGCAACCCACTGTAGTGGAGGACCAGGTTCCTGTTGCGAACACTTCAAGATAGGATGCTGACGGAAAGGAAGTGGCATATTCTGACCTGCGCGCCACTTGAGCCAAGCCATCAGGCCGAGGTGAATTGGCAGAATGCTGCATGAAGCCAGTCACATTACATCGGTAGCTTGCAATTCAGCCACGGAACACCCTCTCTCCTCTCTGGTAGCTGCCAAGGTCAAACTCCAAGTGATCCCTCTGCAGTCTCATCCCAGCACCCAGCCAATCCGTCCGGAAATAGCGTAGAGCCCCCTTGATCCATGTGGAAATGAAACTGCCCTGCAGAGCAAGGAGACGGCTTTGAAATTAGATGGGGCTTAACATGGGGGCACCAGTACTGAAGGCAGGCACAAAATGCTGGAGTAACTCAGTGGGACAGGCAGCATCTCTAGAGTACAGACACAAAATACTGGAGTAACTCAGCGGGACAGGCAGCATCTCTGGAGAGAAGGAATGGGTGTGTTATAGACATTAGACAATAGACAATAGGTGCAGGAGTAGGCCACTCGGCCCTTCGAGCCAGCACCGCCATTCAATGTGATCATGGCTGATCATCCCCAATCAGTACCCCGTTCCTGCCTTCTCCCCATATCCCCTGACTCCGCTATCTTTAAGAGCCCTATCTTGAAAGCATCCAGAGAACCGGCCTCCACCGCCCTCAGAGGCAGAGGATTCCACAGACTCACAACTCTCTGTGAGAAAAAGTGTTTCCTTGTCTCCGTTCTAAATGGCTTACCCCTTATTCTTAAACTGTGTGGCCCCTGGTTCTGGACTCCCCCAACATCGGGAACATGTTTCCTGCCTCTAGCGTTCCTAAGCCCAAGTTTCAATGCCTTCCCTCCAGAGATGCTGTCTGTCCCGCAGAGTTCCTCCAGCATTTGGTGTCTATCTTCAGTTTAAACCAGCATCTGAAGTTCCTTCCTACCCAATCACCAGTACTGACCCAAGCATCTGGACCATGTATCTGTACACTGTGGACGGCTCGATTGTAATCATGTATTGTCTTTCCGCTGACTGGTTAGCACGCAACAAAAGCTTTTCACTGTACCTCGGTACACGTGTCAACAGATACAGTTAGATGCACAGAGTCTCTTGTCCAGAGTAGGGAAATCGACGATCAGAGGACATGGGTTTAAGGTGAAGGGCAAAAGATTTAATAGGAATCTGAGGGGTAACTTTTTCACACAAAGGGTGGTGGGTGTATGGAACAAACTACCAGAGGAGGTAGTTGAGGCTGGGACTATCCCAATGTTTAAGAAACAGTTAGACAGGTACATGGATAGGACAGGTTTGGAGGGATTTGGACCAAGCGCAGGCAAGTGGGACTGGTGTAGCTGGGACGGTGTGTGCAAGTTAGCCCGAGGACCTGTTTCCACACTGTATCATTCTATGACTCGATGACACCAAACTGAACTGAACTCATGATGTCAGGCAGAGAGCAAACATTTCCATTCATACAATGAATTTTAATTCGGTTAAAACCACGCAGTCACAAATGGCGGCACGGTGGCGCAGCGGTAGAGTTGCTGCCCCACAGAGCCGGAGTAGACCTGGGTTCGATCCCGACTACGGTTGCTGTCTGTACGGAGTTTGCACGTTCTCCCTGTGTCCAGGTGGGTTTTCTCCGGGTGCTGCGATTTCCTCCCACGCTCCAAAGACGTGCGGGTTCGTAGATGAATTGGCTTCTGTAAATTGTCCACTCGAAAGTGGGATTACATGGTACTAGTCGGTGCCGACTCAATGGGCCGAAGGGCCTGCTTCCACTCTGTATCTCCGCTGCTAAATCTAAAAGAAACATGCAACACAATAACAGGGCCTTCAGCCAAACTGCTCCATGCTGAGGCACAGTGAAATTCTTTGCATGCATATTCAAGGTATGCAAATAGTCACTACATGAAGGGCACTGACATAATTACAAAGCACCCCACGTTGGGTCCTCCTTTGTTCTTCCCCCTCTGCCCTCCCACCTCACGGAGGTCCCGGGGGTCCCCCCCCCCTCCCCCGACCCCGCGTGCCCTCATTGACCTCCACACAGTCAACCTGTGAGACTCCGTCGATCCACGGGGCTCCTCTGACCTACGAGGCTCTATTGCTGCTGAGGCTCCACTGACCGACGAGGCTCCACCACCACCGAGGCTCCACCCACCCACTGACCCACTGACCCAACGACCCCCACCGACCCTCTGACCCTCCGACCCAAACCCACTCACCCACCGACTGCTCCACCCACCCTCCCGCTGACCCACCGAGGCTCCACCGACTCACCGACCCATTGACCGGCTGGCGAGGCTCCACCACCGCCAAGGCTCCTCCGACTCCCGCAAGGTCCTGTGCGGCATCTGCCGCCGCGGACTCCCGGTGTTGCAGACCTAAAGTGTTGCTAATTTAAACATAAATAAACTGCGATCCAGAAATGCAACTCCATTAACAATTATTTGGAGTCAAAAAAGTAGCGAGATCCTATCGAAATGCGTGTTGGAGCCAGCCGTCAAACTGCGTGGTATAAATAGATCAAAGGGGCAGCTGTTTCTCGTTTAGTATTCGCGCCGTGCCAACTTTCATTGCCAATTTTTAATTGTACTTCGTCCCAACTAATTTGTGTTCTGCGAGGATTCGACCAATGTAACTCGAAGTGTGGTAATTCGCTGTAACGTAATCATCGGTGTGTGGTCTGGCAGCCCCAGGCCCCTGCAGCCCAAAGGCAAGTTCCACAAAGTAACCTGAGATGGAGGGAAGAACAGGACATGCTGGGACTACGCAGCAGGTCGGGCAGCACCTGTCGGGGGTGAGATTACCCTCCCAAGATTCAATGTACAAGATTTATTGTCACGTGTCCCAGATAGCGCAATGAAATTCTTGCTTTGCTTCAGTACATAGAAACATAGAAACATAGAAACATAGACAATAGGTGCAGGAGTAGGCCATTCGGCCCTTCGAGCCTGCACCGCCATTCAATATGATCATGGCTGATCATCCAACTCAGTATCCCGTACCTGCCTTCTCTCCATACCCCCTGATCCCCTTAGCCACAAGGGCCACATCTAACTCCCTCTTAAATATAGCACAACAGAATATAGTAGGCATAAATAAATACTGAACAGATCAGTGTGTCCATATACCAGTCAATATATATATACACACACATAAATAAACAGATAAAGTGCAATGGGCGATTAATGATCAAAGTTTTTAAGAAGGAACTGCAGATGCTAGAAAATCGACGGTACACAAAAATGCTGGAGAAACTCAGCGGGTGCAGCAGCATCTATGGAGCGAAGGAAAAAGGCAACGTTTCGGGCCGAAACCCAAAGGAAATAGGCAACGTTTCGGGTCGAAACCCGGAAGGGTTTCGGGCCGAAACGTTACCTATTTCCTTCGCTCCATAGATGCTGCTGCACCCGCTGAGTTTCTCCGGCATTTTTGTGTACCAATGATCAAAGTTTTGTTTGTGGGTTGAGTTTTAATAGCCTGATTATGTGGGGGGGGGGGGGGGTGAAACAGGGCTTGCTGTCTCTCCCTTCGGGGGAATACGACTTTTTTGTCGTATCCCCCTTCTCTGCCTCCGTCTGCGCTGAGGCCTAACGGCGGAGCTGGCGGCCTCGAGACTCCGGAGGCAGAGCCGGTCAGGACTTGCCCTGGGCTCCCTCCCTGGGCTCGCTGCCGTGAGGGCGGCCCGGCTCGGGGCTGGAACGGCGCTCCCGTGAGGGCGGCCCAGCTCGAGGGCCCGGCGCTCCCGTCGGAGCGGCCCAGCTCGAGGGAGGAACGGCACTCACGTGAGGGCGATCCGGCTCGGGGCTGGAACGGTGCTCCGGTGGCTGGGACGGCGTTCTGGCGGCGGTGACCTGAGTCCGGGGTTCAGCCGCGGGCCGGCGGCTGCGTGTGCTGGACTGGAGGGCGGCAGCTTCGACCACCCCGGGCCGCGGTGTCTGAGCCGGCCCGTTTGCGGGGTTCGGTGAGCCGCGGGACTGTTTGTACCATCGCCCGGTGGGGAATCGCCTCAGCGCAGAGGGAGAAGAGGAGGGAAGAGACTGCAGCCCTAAGATTTTTGCCTCCACCACAGTGAGGAGGTGCTTGGAGGACTCACTGTGGTGGATGTTAATTTGTGTTTAATGTTGTTTATTATTGTATGATTGTATGTATGACTGCAGGCATGAAATTTCATTCAGACTGTAAGGATTCAATTCAATTCAATTCAATGATGGCTGTGGGGAAGTAGCTATTCCTGAACCTGGATGTTGCAGTCTTCAGGCTCCTGTACCTTCTACCTGAAGGTAGCGGGGAGATGAGTGTGTGGCCAGGATGGTGTTGGGTCCTTGATGATGTCGGCAGCCTTTTTTGAGGCAGCGACTGCGATAGACCCCCTCGGTGGTAGGGAGGTCAGAACCGATGATGGACTGGGGCAGTGTTTACTACTTGTTGTAGCTTTTTCCGCTCCTGGGTTGTTGGAACAAGAACTAGAGGGCAAATGTTCAAGGAGAGGGGGGAAAGATTGAATGGGAGTCTGAGAGTCAATCTTTGACTGGGAGGATATGAGTTATTGTGTCATGGAGTCATACAGCATGGAAACAGGCCCTTCGTCTCAGCTTGCCCACGCCGACCAACATGCCCCATCCACACTAATGGGCGGCACGTTGGAGCAGCGGTAGTGTTGCTGCCTTACAGCGCCAGAGACCCCGGTTCGTTCCTGACTACAGGCGCTGTCTGTACGGAGTTTGTTCGTTCTCCCTGTGACCTGCGGGGGGTTTTCTCCGGGTGCTCCGGTTTCCTCCCAAACTACAACGATGTTTGTTTGTAGGTTAATTGGCTTGGTATAAATGTATATTGTCCCTGTTGTGTGTAGGACAATGTTAGTGGATGGGGTGTATGTTAATGTATAAAGTATCCAGAGAACCGGCCTCCACCGCCCTCTGAGGCAGAGAATCCCACACACTCACAAATATCTGTGTGGAAAAAAGTCATCTCGTCTCCATTCTAAATGGCTTACTCCTTATTCTTAAACTGTGTGGCCCCTGGTTCTGGACTCCCCCAACATCGGGGACATGTTTCCCGCCCCTAGTGCTACAGTTTAAGATTAAGGAGGCCGGTTCTCTGGATGCTTTCAAGAGAGAGCTAGATAGGGCTCTTAAAGATAGCGGAGTCAGGGGATATGGGGAGAAGGCAGGAACGGGGTACTGATCGGGAATGATGAGCCATGATCACATTGAATGGAGGTGCTGGCTCGAAGGGCTGAATGGCCTACTCCTGCACCTATTGTCTATTGTCTATTGTCTATAGTGTGTCCAAACCATTACTCGGTGGGTGGAAGGACCTGTTTTGGCACTGTACCACTAGTACAGATGGAGTTTAATGCTGATAAATGTGAGGTGCTACACCTTGGCAGGACAAATCAAAATAGGACGTACATGGTAAATGGTAGGGAATTGAAGAATACAGTTGAACAGAGGGATCTGGGAATAACCGTGCATAGTTCCTTGAAGGTGGAATCTCATATAGATAGGGTGGTAAAGAAAGCTTTTGGTATGCTAGCCTTTATAAATCAGAGCATTGAGTATAGAAGCTGGGATGTAATGTTAAAATTGTACAAGGCATTGGTGAGACCAAATCTGGAGTATGGTGTACAATTTTGGTCGCCAAATTATAGGAAGGATGTCAACAAAATAGAGAGAGTACAGAGGAGATTTACTAGAATGTTGCCTGGGTTTCAGCAACTAAGTTACAGAGAAAGGTTGAATAAGTTAGGGCTTTATTCTTTGGAGCGCAGAAGGTTAAGGGGGGACTTGATAGAGGTCTTTAAAATGATGAGAGGGATAGACAGAGTTGATGTGGACAAGCTTTTCCCTTTGAGAATAGGGAAGATCCAAACAAGGGGACATGACTTCAGAATTAAGGGACAGAAGTTTAGGGGTAATATGAGGGGGAACTTCTTTACGCGGAGAGTGGTGGCGGTGTGGAATGAGCTTCCAGTGGAAGTGGTGGAGGCAGGTTCATTGGTATCATTTAAAAATAAATTGGATAGGCATATGGATGAGAAGGGAATGGAGGGTTATGGTATGAGTGCAGGCAGGTGGGACTAAGGGGAAAAACTTTTTTGTTCGGCATGGACTTGTAGGGCCGAGATGGCCTGTTTCCGTGCTGTAATTGTTATATGGTTATATGGTTATGGTACAGTCTAAACTTTAGTTTAGTTTAGTTTAGAGATACAGTGTGGAAACAGGCCCTTCGACCCACCCAGTCCGTGCCGACCAGCGATCCCCGCACACTAACTCTATCCCACTAAGGACAATTTTTTACATTTCCCAAGCCAATGGACCTACAAACCTGCACGTCTTTGGAGTGTGGGAGGAAACCGAAGATCTCGGAGAAAACCCACGCAGGTCACGGGGAGAACGTGCAAACTCCATACAGACAGCGCCCATAGTCGGGATCGAACCCGGGTCTCTTGACACAACGTGCTGGAGTATCTCAGTGGCTCAGGCAGCGTCTCTGGAGAAATAGGGTGGGTGGGTGACCTTTCAAGTCGGGACCCTTCCTCTGACCCGAAGCGGCACCTATTCCTTCTCTCCAGAGCTGCTGCCTGTCCCGCTGAGTTACTCCAGTGCTTTGGATCCATCTTTGGTATAAACCAGCATCTGCTAGTTTCTACAATGACAGAGTCTGATGACTGTTTAAATGAGACCACAGGTGGCTTGGCTTTGTATTATCCCGAATGCTTGTTAAATATCAATCTACACCGTTCAAAACGACTTGTTTATTTACCTTAATAAGAAAAGACATTCAAAGAGGTTGGCAATTTATTTTAAGGGCATTATTAACAGCTGGGGCTGGCTAGTGTATCATAAAGTGATCAAACATGAATGTCAGATGAGACACATGATGCATTTCTGTCTCTCTCACCTTCTCTCTCCTCCAGCATGCTAGTCTTTCTTATACATGAAGCCAATGCCTTACTCAAAGCATGCTTTCTTGACTGAGAGATACCGCACGGAAACAGGCCATTCAGCCCACCAAAGATAGACACAACATGCTGGAGTAACTTAGCGGGGCAGGCAGCATCTTTGGAGAGAAGGATTTCCTATTTACCGAAGGGCTGAATGGCTCGAAGGGCCGAATGGCCTACTCCTGCACCTAATTTCTATTGCCCGTCTCGCTGAGTTACTCCAGCATTTTGTGTCTACCTTCGGTGTGAACCAGCATCTGCAGTTCCTTCCCACACATAGAGTCATACAGCATGGAAACAGGCCCTTCAGCCCAACTTGCCCCATGCCGACCAACATGCCCCATCTACATAGAGAAGGAACAGGTGACGTTTCAGGTCGAGATCCTTTTAGTTTAGTTTAGTCTAGTCTAGAAACATAGAAACATAGACAATAGGTGCAGGAGTAGGCCATTCCACCCTTCGAGCCTGCACCGCCATTCAATGTGATCATGGCTGATCATCCCCATTCAGGACCCCGTTCCTGCCTTCTCCCCATATTCCCTGACTCCGCTATTTGTAAGAGCCCTATCTAGCTCTCTCTTGAAAGCATCCAGATAACCCGCCTCCACCGCCCTCTGAAGCAGAGAATTCCACACTCACCACTCTCTGTGTGAAAAAGTGTTTCCTCGTCTCCGTTCTAAATGGCTTACTCCTTATTCTTAAACTGTGTGGCCCCTAGTTCTGGACTCGCCCAACATCGGGAACATGTTTCCTGCCTCTAGCGTGTCCAAACCCTTAACAATCCTATATGTTTCAATGAGAAACACTCTCATCCTTCTAAACTCCAGAGTGTACAAGCCCAGCTGCTCCATCCTCTCAGCATATGACAGTCCCGCCATCCCGGGAATTAACCTTGTAAACCTACGCTGCACTCCCTCAATAGCAAGAATGTCCTTCATCAGATTAGGGGACCAAAACGGCACACAATACTCCAGGTGTGGTCTCGCTAGGGCTCTGTACAACTGTAGATCTTACCCATCGTTATTCCATCCAAGTACCGTAAGTTGCAATCGAGTTTCGACGTTAACTGTACCTCCCTGAAGCAGAGTTACCGGACCCTATCTAGCTCTCTCTTGAAAGTATCCAGAGAACCGGCCTCCACCGTCCACCGAGGTAGAGAATTCCACAGACTCACCACTCTCTGTGTGAAAAAGTGTTTCCTTGTCTCCGTTCTAAATGGCTTACCCCTTATTCTTAAACTGTATGGCCCCTGGTTCTGGATTCCCCCAACATCGGGGACATGTTTCCTGCCTCTGGCGTGTCCAGGCCCTTATCAATCATATGTTTCAATGAAATATCCTCTCATCCTTCTAAACTCCAGAGTGTACAAGCCCAGCTGCTCCATTCTCTCAGCATATGACAGTCCCGCCATCCCGGGAATTCATTGTGATCATGGCTGATCGTCCCCAATCAATAACCCGTGCCTGCCTTCTCCCCATATCCCTTGATTCCACTAGCCCCTAGAGCTCTATCTAACTCTAGTCTAGTTTAGTTTAGTTTAGTTTAGTTTAGTTTAGTTTAGTTTAGTTTAGTTTAGTTTAGTTTAGTTCAGTTGAGTTCCCATTCCTTCTATGCAGAGATGCTGCCTGTCCCGCTGAGTTACTCCAGCATTCTGTATGATTCGATAACTCCAACTCCCCTGAATTAAAAAAAATGGGGGCTATTCCGCAGGGAAAAAGCCTGGGATTGATTCCGGAACAGGAGAGGCGGGCCTCCAGTCGCAGTTTTCCTTGTGGTTAAATTAATGGGAGCTGAAAATCAAAACATTACCCAGTAAACATTCCCATCTGCAATTAACCCTGGGCCTGCAATTCCTACCTGACAATAAACATTACCACCGGAATCATTAAGAATCAATTAAACCAGGAATAAACACAACTCTGACATTAAACAGGGCTCAACACTCCAGTCCCATCCCCCATCGCTGCCTCAGAGGGCGGAGGAGGCCGGTTCTCTGGATACTTTCAAGAGAGAGCTAGACAGGGCTCTTAAAGACAGCGGAGTCAGGGGACACTTTTTCACACAGAGATTGGTGAATCTCTGGAATTCTCTGCCACAGAATGTAGTTGAGGCCACAGTTCATTGGCTATATTTAAGAGGGAGTTAGATGTGGCCCTTGTGCCTAAAGGTATCAGGGGGTATAGAGAGAAGGCAGGTACAGGATACTGAGTTGGATGATCAGCCATGATCATATTGAATGGCGGTGCTGGCTCGAAGGGCCGAATGGCCTACTCCTGCACTCCCCATATCCCCTGACTCCACTATTGACAATGTGATCATGGCTGATCATCCCCAATCAGTACCTCGTTCCTGCCTTCTCCCCAGACTCCGCTATCTTTAGGAGCCCTATGAAGCACTCTCTTGAAAGCATCCAGAGAACCGGCCTCCACCGCCCTCTGAGGCAGAGAATTCCACAGACCCACCACTCTCTGTGTGAAAAAGTGTTTCCTCATCTCCGTTCTAAATGGCTTACCCCTTATTGTTAAACTGTGTGGCCCCTGGTTCTGGACTCCCCCAACATCGGGAACATGTTTCCTGCCTCTAGCGTGTCCAAACCCTTAATAATCTTATATGTTTCAATAAGATTCCCCCTCATCCCTCTAAACTGCGGAGTGTACAAGCCCAGCCGCTCCATTCGCTCGGCATATGATAGTCCCGCCATCCCGGTGAATTAACCTTGTAAACCAACGCTGCACTCCCTCAATAGCAAGAATGTCCTTCCTCAAATTAGGGGACCAAAACTGCACACAATACTCCAGGCGTGGTCTCACTAGGGCCCTGTACAACTGCTGGAGGACCTCTCTGCTCCTATACTCAATGGCGGTGCAGGCTCGAAGGGCCGAATGGCCTACTCCTGCACCTATTTTCTATGTTTCTATGTCTATGTTTCTATATGGGGAGAAGGCAGGAACGGGGTACTGATTGGGGATGATCAGCCATGATCACTTTGAATGGCAGGACTGGCTCGAAGGGCCCAATGGCCTACTCCTGCCCCTATTGTCTGTTGTCTATTGTCTATGGTCTATTGTCTATTGCCAAGCACAATGGCTTAGGTTGATGTACGATGAGCGTTTGACGGCACTGGGCCTGTACTCGCTGGAGTTTGGAAGGGTGAGGGGGGGGGGGCTCATTGAAACATTCCGAATAGTTTTCTTGTTTTAGTTCATCTTCCATGTTTCAAATGTTGACCTCGCTGTCATCGTCCGTCCTGAAAAGGGCGCAAGCTTCCGGCGACAATCAGTGGGAGCCGCCACTTGCCGCAGTAGATGACGGCGGCGGCAGAATTAGCTCAGGATACCTCCAGTATCTAGCCCGCGACATGAACGCTTCTGCTATGAAGCCACCGGACTGTGAAAGGCCTGGACAGAGTGGATGTGGAGAGGATGTTTCCACTAGTGAGAGAGTCCAGGACCAGAGGGCACAGCCTCAGAATTAAAGGACGTACTTTTAGAAAGGAGATGGGGAGGAATTTATTTTGTCAGAGGGTGGCGAATCTGTGGAATGTGGTGGTCAGGTCAGTAGGTTTTTTTTAAGGCAGAGATAGATAGATTCTTGATCAGAACGGGTGTCAGGGGTTATGGGGAGAAGGCAGGAGAATGGGGTTGAGAGGGAGAGATAGATCAGCCATGATTGAATGGCGGAGTAGACTTGATGGGCCGAATGGCCTAATTCTGCTCCTATCACTTATGAAGGTCTGTAGCGTACTCAAGTTAGACAATTAGAAAAAAGTTCTTCTCATCTCGGAAATCCTTTAAAACCGAGATGAGAAGAACTTTTTTCACACAGAGAGTGGTGAATCTCTGGAACTCTCTGCCACTGAGGGTAGTTGAGGCCAGTTCATTGGCTATATTTAAGAGGGAGTTAGATGTGGCCCTTGTGGCTAAGAGGATCAGAGGGTATGGCGAGAAGGCAGGTACGGGATACTGAGTTGGATGATCAGCCATGATCATATTGAATGGCGGTGCTGGCTCGAAGGGCCGAATGGCCTCTAGTCCTGCACCTAATTTCTATGTTTCTATGTTTCTATGATCAGAACTGCACAGAATACCACAAATCGGCCTAACCAAAGTCCATCATAGTTACTGACCCCTCCGACATTGTAGGCTCCCCCCTCCCCTGAATCTCAGTCTGAAGAAGGGTCTCGACCCGAAACGTCACCCATTCCTTCTCTCCAGAGATGCTGCCTGTCCCGCTGAGTTACTCCAGTATTTATTGTCCACATACGTCTTATAGAGATGCATCATCACTTCCTAACTCTTATACTCAACAATAATGTGTAGGAAGGAACTGCAGATGTCGGTTTAAACCGAAGATAGGCACAAAATGCTGGAGTAACTCAGCGGGACAGGCAGCGTCTCTAGGAGCGAAGGAATGGGTGGCATTTTTGGGGTCGAGACCCTTCTTCAGACTCAATGCCCTGACAAATGAAATCTATACACCTCCTTTAGCAATCTATCAGCCTGTGTTGTCACTTTCAGGGGAGCTATGTACTTGGACCACAAGATCCCTCTGAACATCAACGCTGTTTAGGGTCTTGTCACTAACCATGCACCTACGCCTTACATTCGACCTCACAAAGTGCCAAAGCTTAACACTTGCCTGGATTAAACTCCATCTGCTATTTCTCTGTCTGATTCTGTAATCGATCTCAATTCCCGCGGCAAACTTCGACAGCTTTCCTTAAGGGCCTGTCCCATTTGCCGATTTTTTCGGCGACTGCCGGCATCATTGACTGACGTATAAGGTCACCGGAAAAAATCGCGGCGTTTTTTCACGTGTCGTAACATTTCCTTTGTCACCGCTGGATGTTGAAATGTTCAAAATCTTTTTGGCGACACTGATATGACGACAGCAGTCGGCAAGTGCGACAGGCCCTTTGCAGTCCCCAATTTCAGCGATCTTGGTAATGTCTACAACCATCTTACCAACCATCCCATCTACATGTCCATTCATAGCAAAAGGATTTGAGTATAGGAGCAGGGAGGTTCTACTGCAGTTGTACAGGGTCTTGGTGAGACCACACCTGGAGTATTGCGTACTGTTTTGGTCTCCAAATCTGAGGAAGGACATTATTGCCATAGAGGGAGTGCAGAGACGGTTCACCAGACTGATTCCTGGGATGTCAGGACTGTCTTATGAAGAAAGACTGGATAGACTTGGTTTATACTCTCTAGAATTTAGGAGATTGAGAGGGGATCTTATAGAAACTTACAAAATTCTTAAGGGGTTGGACAGGCTAGATGCAGGAAGATTGCTCCCGATGTTGGGGAAGTCCAGGGCAAGGGGTCACAGCTTAAGGATAAGGGGGAAATCCTTTAAAACCGAGATGAGAAGAACTTTTTTCACACAGAGAGTGGTGAATCTCTGGAACTCTCTGCCGCAGAGGGTAGTCGAGGCCACAGTTCATTGGCTATATTTAAGAGGGAGTTAGATGTGGCCCTTGTGGCTAAGGGGATCAGAGGGTATGGAGAGAAGGCAGGTACGGGATACTGAGTTGGATGATCAGCCATGATCATATTGAATGGCGGTGCAGGTTCGAAGGGCCGAATGGCCTACTCCTGCACCTAGTTTCTATGTTTCTATGTTTCTATGTCACTTATATATGTGTCACAAAATAACAGAGATCCCAACAGAACAGAGATCCCTCCTTTTTCCTTTCTTCTCCCCCCCCCCCTTCCGTATCACTCTATGACTATCATTCTATGAGCCAAAGGTGTAAACATTCACGGGGAACAAGAGGATTTCAGTATAGGAGTAAAGAGGTTCTTCTGCAGTTGTATAGGGCTCTGGTGAGACCACATCTGGAGTATTGCACTTTGTGAGGTTGAATGTAAGGCGTAGGTGCATAGTTAGTGACAAGACCCTAAACAGCGTTGATGTTCAGAGGGATCTTGTGGTCCAAGTACATAGCTCCCCTGAAAGTGACAACACAGGCTGATAGATTGCGAAA
>NC_073386.1:1588882-1631382 GCF_028641065.1 Leucoraja erinaceus | reverse complement strand
CTTGGTGAGACCACACCTGGAGTATTGCGTGCAGTTTTGGGTCTCCAAATCTGAGGAAGGACATTATTGCCATAGAGGGAGTGCAGAGAAGGTTCACCAGACTGATTTCTGGGATGTCAGGACTGTCTTATGAAGAAAGACTGGATAGACTTGGTTTATACTCTCTAGAATTTAGGAGATTGAGAGGGGATCTTATAGAAATTTACAAAATCCTTAAGGGGTTGGACAGGCTAGATGCAGGAAGATTGTTACCGATGTTGGGGAAGTCCAGGACAAGGGGTCACAGCTTAAGGATAAGGGGGAAATCCTTTAAAACCGAGATGAGGAGAACTTTTTTCACACAGAGAGTGGTGAATCTCTGGAACTCTCTGCCACAGAGGGTAGTTGAGGCCAGTTCATTGGCTATATTTAAGAGGGAGTTAGATGTGGCCCTTGTGGCCAAGGGGATCAGGAGGTATGGAGAGAAGGCAGGTACGGGATACTGAGTTGGATGATCAGCCATGATCATATTGAATGGCGGTGCAGGCTCGAAGGGCCGAATGGCCTACTCCTGCACCTATTGTCTATGTTTCTATGTTTCTATGTTACCACAAAGCAGATCAGTGTGTCCATATACCATTATATAAATATATACACACATGAATAAATAAACTGATGAAGTGCAAATAACAGATAAAGGGGTTATTAATAATCAGAGTTTTGTCCGAGCCAGGTTTAATAGCCTGATGGCTGTGGGGAAGTAGCTATTCCTGAACCTTATTGTTGCACTGCATTTGTTTATCTGTGTGCATGTGTATACACACACTGACGTTTTTTTCTTCGCCTGTTCTGTATCATGTTTTTACATGTTCTGTTGTGCTGCAGCAAAGCAAGAATTTCATTGTCCTATCTGGGACACATGACAATAAAACACTCTTGACTCTTTTCCCCGAGATAGACAACAGACAATAGGTGCAGGAGTAGGCCATTCAGCCCATCGAGCCAGCACCGCCATTCAATGTGATCATGGCTGATCATCCCCAATCAGTACCCCGTTCCTGCCTTCTCCCCATATCCCCTGACTCCGCTATCTTTAAGAGCCCTATCTAGCTCTCTCTTGAAAGCATCCGGAGAATCGGCCTCCACCGCCCTCTGCGGCAGAGATTTCGACAGACTCACAACTCTCTGTGAGAAAAAGTGTTTCCTCGTCTCCGTTCTAAATGGCTTATCTCTTAATCCTAAACTGGTTCTGTACTCCCCCAACATCGGAAACATGCTTCCTGCCTCTAGCATGTCCAAACCCTTAACAATCCTATATGTTTCAATGAGATACCCTCTCATCCTTCTAAACTTCAGAGTGTACAAGCCCAGCCGCTCCATTCCCTCAGCATATGACAGTCCCGCCATCCCGGGAATTAACCTTGTAAACCTACGCTGCACTCCCTCAATAGCAAGAATGTCCTTCCTCAAATTAGGGGACCAAAACTGCACACAATACTCCAGGTGTGATCTCACTAGGGCCCTGTACAACTGCAGGAGGACCTCTTTGCTCCTATTCTCGACTCCTCTTGTTATAAAGGCCAACATGCCAGGTTGATTGTAGGTTAATAGGCTTGGTATAAATGTAAAATTGTCCCGACACTATGTAAGATGGTGTAATGCCCCTGTCCCACTTAGGAAACCTGAACGGAAACCTCGGGAGACTTTGCGCCCCACCCAAGGTTTCCGTGCGGGTCCCGGAGGTTTTTGTCAGTCTCCCTACCTGCTTCCACTACCTGCAACCTCCGGCAACCACCTGCAACCTCCGGGAGCCGTGCAGAAACAGGGGCTTTAGTGTGCGGGGATCGCTGGTCGGTGCGGACTCGGTGGGGACGAACGGCCTGTTTCCACGCTGCCTCTCTAAACTAAACTAAATCAAACTAAAACACACTTGACACTTGAGATCCTCCATGCACTCTTTCCAGCTTGGTGCTTTGATGAACTACAGAAGCATTGCTTGGTGGAAGCTAGCATTGGATGAAGCATTGCTTACAAGCCAAAACAAACCCATCTATTTATATATCTCAACACGGGCCACTCAATCTTACTGACTGCTGTTGCACGCAAGGCTCTACAGAGCATTACACAACTGAAGATAGACACAAAATGCTGCAGTCACTCAGCGGGTCAGACAGCATCACTGGAGAGAAGGAATAGGTGACGTTTCGGGTCGAGACCCTTCTTCAGACTGAGAGTCGGGGGAGAGGATTGATGTGGATAGAGAACTGGCTGGCAAACAGGAAGCAAAGAGTAGGAGTAAACGGGTCCTTTTCACAATGGCTGGCAGTGACTAGTGGGGTACCGCAAGGCTCAGTGCTGGGACCCCAGCTATTTACAATATATATTAATGATCTGGATGAGGGAATTGAAGGCAATATCTCCAAGTTTGCGGATGACACACAGCTGGGGGGCAGTGTTAGCTGTGAGGAGGATGCTAGGAGACTGCAAGGTGACTTGGATAGGCTGGGTGAGTGGGCAAATGTTTGGCAGATGCAGTATAATGTGGATAAATGTGAGGTTATCCATTTTGGTGGCAAAAACAGGAAAGCAGACTATTATCTAAATGGTGGCCGACTAGGAAAAGGGGAGATGCAGCGAGACCTGGGTGTCATGGTACACCAGTCATTGAAAGTAGGCATGCAGGTGCAGCAGGCAGTGAAGAAAGCGAATGGTATGTTAGCTTTCATAGCAAAAGGATTTGAGTATAGGAGCAGGGAGGTTCTACTGCAGTTGTACAGGGTCTTGGTGAGACCACACACCTGGAGTATTGCGTACAGTTTTGGTCTCCAAATCTGAGGAAGGACATTATTGCCATAGAGGGAGTGCAGAGAAGGTTCACCAGACTGATTCCTGGGATGTCAGGACTGTCTTATGAAGAAAGACGGGATAGACTTGGTTTATTCTCTATAGAATTTAGGAGATTGAGAGGGGATCTTATAGAAACTTACAAAATTCTTAAGGGGTTGGACAGGCTAGATGCAGGATGATTGCTCCCGATGTTGGGGAAGTCCAGGACAAGGGGTCACAGCTTAAGGATAAGGGGGAAATCCTTTAAAACTGAGATGAGAAGAACTTTTTTTCACACAGAGAGTGGTGAATCTCTGGAACTCTCTGCCACAGAGGGTAGTCGAGGCCAGTTCATTGGCTATATTTAAGAGGGAGTTAGATGTGGCCCTTGTGGCTAAGGGGATCAGAGGGTATGGAGAGAACGCAGGTACAGGATACTGAGTTGGATGATCAGCCATGATCACAATGAATGGCGGTGCAGGCTCGAAGGGCCGAATGGCCTACTCCTGCACCTAATTTCTATGTTTCTATGTTTCTATGAGAGGGAGACGGGAGATATCGACTGTGATGCAGGGAGATGTACATGGAACAAATGAATGAAAGATATGCAAAAATGTAATGATGATGAATGAAAGAGGCCATTGTTTGATGTGGGTCGGGTGAAAACCAGTTAAGGACAATGAGACTCAACAAGACGACAGAAGTTAGTACAACTTGGGTGGGGGAGGGGATGGTGAGAGAGGGAAAGCAAGGGGTTACTTGGAGTTAGAGAAATCAATATTCATACCGCTGGGGTGTAAGTTGCCCAAGCGGAATGTTTGTTTTGTACAGACTGTTGAAAGTATAAATGATGACATGTCTTCTTAGATGCGGGCGATATCGCAACTTGCTGGAGGTCATCGCCTCGGTCCGTCTCACCCCCTTACCCAGTTGGGAGGAATGTTTTGCAAGGAAAGTCAGAGCTATTTTTGAGCTGATCCTTGCACGGATCATGGGACGAAGCTAAGTGTGACATGGTCAAGGGACAAAAGAGAGAGGGGGAGGGAGAGAGGGGGAGGGAGGGAGAGAGAGAGAGAGCAGAGATTGAGAGAGAGAGAGAGAGAGAGAGAAAGAAAATGAGAGAGAGAAAGAGAGAGAGAGAGAGAGAGAGAGAGAGAGAGAGAGATAGACAGAAAGGAGAGAGATAGAGAGAGAGAGAGGGAGAAAGGAGAGGGAGAGAGGGAGAGAGAGAGAGATAGAGAGAGAGAGAGAGAGAGAGAGACAGAGAGGAGAGGCAGAGAGGCCGAGAGAGTGAGAAAGATAAATTTGCACATTTTGAATAGTTTCCAAAGAAAGAGAGCAAGTAGAAGAGAGAGGAGATCGAAAGACCGAAAAGAGAGAGAGAGAGAGAGAGAGAGAGAGAGAGAGAGAGAGAGAGAGAGAGAGAGAGAGAGAGAGAGAGAGAGAGAGAGAGAGAGAGAGAGAGGGAGAGAGAGAGAGAGAGAGAGAGAGAGAGAGAGAGAGAGAGAGAGAGAGAGAGAGAGAGAGAGAGAGAGAGAGAGAGAGAGAGAGAGAGGTAGAGAGAGAGAGAGAGAGAGAGAGAGAGAGAGATTGAGAGAGAGAGAGAGAGAGAGAGAGAGAGAGAGAGAGAGAGAGAGAGAGAGAGAGAGAGAGGGGAGAGAGAGAGAGAGAGAGAGAGAGAGAGTGAGAGAGAGAGAGAGAGAGAGAGAGAGAGAGAGAGAGAGAGAGAGAGAGAGAG
The DNA here is from genome assembly GCF_028641065.1 of Leucoraja erinaceus. Classification (NCBI taxonomy): domain Eukaryota; kingdom Metazoa; phylum Chordata; class Chondrichthyes; order Rajiformes; family Rajidae; genus Leucoraja; species Leucoraja erinaceus. The sequence continues at coordinate 1,626,839 of NC_073386.1, read as the reverse complement.
AGAGAGAGAGGGAGAGAGAGAGAGAATGGGGTGAATGTGCAGGGCCTTGTACACAAGGTAAGGGAATAGTGAACCAGTGGACATAGGTTAGAGGTGAGAGGGGCAAGGTATATAGGAGCCTGAGGGATCTCTACAATGTGAGTGTCTCCACACCGAATATAAAATCATGAGAGGAATAGATCGGGTAGACGCACGGAGTCTCTTGCCCAGAGTAGGGGAATCGAGGACCAGAGGACATGGGTTCAAGGTGAAGGGGAAAAGGTTTAATAGGAATCTGAGTGGTAACATTATCACACAAAGGGTGGTGGGTGTATGGAACGAGCTGCCAGAGGAGATAGTTGAGGCTGGGACTATATTAATATTTAAAAGACATTCGGACGGGTACATGGATCGGACAGGTTTGGAGGGATATGGGCCAAACGCGGGCAGGTGGGACAGGTGTAGCTGGGACATCCCATCTAAAACATATGCAATGTAACAACAATCACTTGGAAACATAGAAACATAGAAATTAGGTGCAGGAGTAGGCCATTCGGCCCTTTGAGCCTGCACCGCCATTCAATGTGATCATGGCTGATCATCCAACTCAGTATCCCGTACCTGCCTTCTCTCCATACCCCCTGATCCCCTTTAGCCACAAGGGCCACATCTAACTCCCTCTTAAATATAGCCAATGAACTGGCCTCGACTACCCTCTGTGGCAGAGAGTTCCAGAGATTCACAACTCTCTGTGTGAAAAAAGGTTCTCCTCATCTCAGTTTTAAAGGATTTCCCCCTTATCCTTAAGCTGTGACCCCTTGTCCTGGACTTCCCCAACATCGGGAACAATCTTCCTGCATCTAGCCTGTCCAACCCCTTAAGAATTATGTAAGTTTCTATAAGATCCCCTCTCAATCTCCTAAATTCTAGAGAGTATAAACCAAGTCTATCCAGTCTTTCTTCATAAGACAGTCCTGACATCCCAGGAATCAGTCTGGTGAACCGTCTCTGCACTCCCTCTATGGCAATAATGTCCTTCCTCAGATTTGGAGACCAAAACTGTACGCAATACTCCAGGTGTGGTCTCACCAAGACCCTGTACAACTGCAGTAGAACCTCCCTGCTCCTATACTCAAATCCTCTTGCTATGAAAGCTTCGAGCCACAAGGAACTGCAGATGCTGTTTTACAAAAGAAGACACAAAGTACTGGAGTAACTCAGCGGGTCAGGCAGCGTTTTAGTTTAGTTTAGGTTACAGATACAGCGAGGAAACAAGCCCTTCAGCCCACCGAGTCCGCACCGACTAACGACCACCGCACACTAACACTATCCTACACGAGGGATCATTTATACATTTACACCAAGCCGATTAACCTACAAACCTGCACGTCTTTGGAGCGTGGGAGGAAATTTGAAGTTCTCGGAGAAAACCCACGCAGGTCACGGGGAGAACGTGCAAACTCCGTACAGACAGCGCCTGTAGTCAGGGTGGAACCCGGGTATCTGCCGCTGTGAGCGCTGTAAGGCAGCAACTCTACCGCTGCGCTACCACGGAGAACATGACAGTTAATAGGGTCCTGACCCTAAACGTCACCTATCCATGTTCTCCACAGATGCTGCCTGACCCGCTGAGTTACTCCAGCACTCTGTGAAACGTCACCTATCCATGTCCTCCACAGATGCTGCCTGACCCACTCAGTAATGGTGCAGCAGCATCTATGGAGCTAAGGAAATAGGCAACGTTTCGGGCCGAAATCCTTCTGGAAATAGGCAACGTTTCGGGCCGAAACCCTTATGGGTTTCGGCCCGAAACGTTACCTATTTCCTTAGCTCCATAGATGCTGCTGCACCCGCTGAGTTACTCCAGCACTCTGTGAAACGTCACCTATCCAAGTTCTCCACAGATGCTGCCTGTCCCGCTGAGTTACTCCAGCACTCTGTGAAACGTCACCTATCCATGTTCTCCACAGATGCTGCCTGAACCGCTGAGTTACTCCAGCACTCTGTGTTTTTACTTGCAAGACCTATTTAGTTAGTTTGACATATACAATGCCCCCAGCACTACCAGCAGAGGCTCATTAAGATAGACAACTTCAATGATGAATTACAAGAAAGTCTTTATTTTTCCATGAACTTGTCGCTGTGAGGAAGTGTACTGGTCCCGGCTAATTTCCCATCGAAACATTGGAGCCGGGAGAGGCATGAAATACTGTGTTCACACATCCAATCCATCTTAATCAATAATGCAGGCGGGGTTAATGAAACATTAGAAACATAGAAACATAGAAATTAGGTGCAGGAGTAGGCCATTCGGCCCTTCGAGCCTGCACCGCCATTCAATATGATCATGGCTGATCATCCAACTCAGTATCCCGTACCTGCCTTCTCTCCATACCCTCTGATCCCCTTAGCCACAAGGGCCACATCTAACTCCCTCTTAAATATAGCCAATGAACTGGCCTCAACTACCCTCTGTGGCAGAGAGTTCCAGAGATTCACCACTCTCTGTGTGAAAAAAAAGTTCTTCTCATCTCGGTTTTAAAGGATTTCCCCCTTATCCTTAAGCTGTGACCCCTTGTCCTGGACTTCCCTAACATCGGGAACAATTAGAAACACCTTTACCTGGTGCGTTCAGGTAAATCACTGTCGTATGAAGATAGGCACAAAAAGCTGGAGTAAATCGTCGGGTCGGGCAGCATCTGTGCAGAGAAGGGACGGGTGACGTTTCGGCTCAGCCGACAAAGATCCACTCTACATGATAAGGGAATAACGTTTATCCTGTACCTTTTGCCCGATGGGAGAGGGGGAGAAGAGGGAGTGGCCGGGGTGCGACTGGTCCTTGATTGTGCTGCTGGTCTTGCCGAGGCAGCGTGAGGTGTAGATGGAGTGGATGGAAGGGAGGTTGGTTTGTGCGATGGTCTGGGCTGGGTCCACAATTCGCTGCGATTCCTTGCGGGTCTTGGATGGAGCTGTTCCCAAACCCGTGCTGTGATGCATCCCGGTAAAATGCTTTCTGTAGCGCATCTGTAGAAGTTGGTGAGAGTTGTAGGGGGGCATGCTGAACTTCCTAATGTCCCTGTTTAAGAAGGAACTGCAGATGCTGGAGAATCGAAGGTACACAAAAAAGCTGGAGAAACTCAGTCTGAAGAAGGGTTTCGGCCCGAAATGTTGCCTATTTCCTTCGCTCCATAGATGCTGCTGCACCCGCTGAGTTTCTCCAGCTTTTTTGTGTACCTTCCTAATGCCCCTGTCCCACTTAGGAAACCTGAACGGAAACCTCTGGAGACTTTACACCCCACCCAAGGTTTCCGTGGGGTTCCCGGAGGTTTTTGTCAGTCTCCCTACCTGCTTCCACTACCTGCAACCTCCGGCAACCACCTGCAACCTCCGGGAACCGCACGGAAACCTTGGGTGGGGCGCAAAGTCTCCAGAGGTTTCCGTTCAGGTTTCCTAAGTGGGACAGGGGCATCACTTGCGCCCGATACACCGAGGCCACCGGGATGGCCCGGGTTGCCAGTCACATTTTAACTTCCCCTCCCGTTCCCGCGCTGACCTTTCTGTCCTGGGCCTCCTCCATTGTGTCGATTCCTACGCAAGCTGGCAAACCCGTGGTGGGGTGCCAATGCATCCACGCTGCGGTCAACTGGTCTTGCGCTGTGCTACTCTGCTGCAGAGTATGCTTGTCCATCATAATAATAATAATAATAATATATTTTATTGTCATTGCACATAAGCGCAACGAGATTTGGGTATGCAGCTTCCATCCGATGTCATAACTTAAATATGGGGGACTTGATAGAGGTCTTTAAAATGATGAGAGGGATAGACAGAGTTGACGTGGATAAGCTTTTCCCACTGAGAGTAGGGAAGATTCAAACAAGGGGACATGACTTGAGAATTAAGGGACTGAAGTTTAGGGGTAACATGAGGGGGAACTTCTTTACTCAGAGAGTGGTAGCTGTGTGGAATGAGCTTCCAGTGAAGGTGGAGGAGGCAGGTTCGTTTTTATCATTTAAAAATAAATTGGATAGTTATATGGATGGGATGGGAATGGAAGGTTATGATCTGAGCGCAGGTATATGGGACTAGGGGAGAATACGTGTTCGGCACGGACTAGAAGGGTCGAGATGGCCTGTTTCCGCGCTGTAATTGTTATATGGTTATGGTTAACTAATAACATTTAGATTTAGATTTAGATACCCCGAGAACATGGATTGTAACATTCCGAGGGAGACAGTCCAGGGGCGATGGGTACCACTCAGCAGGGCCGGTATGCTCTCAGAAGAACAGTCGTTGCTGTGCCTTCTTGACCAGCGCAGCGGTGTTGGTGGACCATGTGAGGTCCTCTGAAATGTGAGTGCCCAGAAACTTAAAGCTGGACACTCTGTCCACACTGTCCCCCGTAGATGGAGATTGGGGCGTATTCTCCATTGTGGGACCTCCTGAAGTCAATAATCAGCTCCTTGGTCTTGGAGGTGTTTAGTGACAAGTTGTTACGTGTGCACCAGTCCGCCAGGTACGGCACCTCCGCTCTGTATTTTGTTTCATCACCGTTGGTGATCAGCCCAATCACTGTTGTGTCGTCTGCAAACTTCACAAAGGTGTTGGTGTCGAACGCAGGAACACAGTCGTGTGTGAAGAGGGAGTAGAGCATGGGGCTTAGTACACAGCCCTGTGGTGTGCCGGTGCTCAGGGTGATAGTGGAGGACAGAACATCCTGTTTGGGAGAGAGTTCCAGAGATTCACCTCTCTGTGTGAAAAAAGTTCTTCTCATCTCGGTTTTAAAGGATTTCCCCCTTATCCTTAAACTGTGACCTCTTGTCCTGGACTTCCCCAACATCGGGAACAATCTTCCTGCATCTAGCCTGTCCAACTCCTTAAGAATTTTGTAAGTTTCTATAAGATCCCCCCTCAATCTTCTGAATTCCAGCATGTACAAGCCGAGTCTATCCAGTCTTTCTTCATATGAAAGTCCTGCCATCCCAGGAATCAGTCTGGCGAACCTTCTCTGTACTCCCTCTATGGCAAGAATGTCTTTCAAGAAGTCCCTCAATAGTACAGGGATGGGCCAATGGAAGATCAATGGAGGGGCTATGCGGGTGCGGCAGATGTGAATGTGGAACATCTGTACAATCCACGCCAAACCTACTAAGATACCCACTTCTTGGTTAAGATTGTTAAGGGCTTGGATACACCAGAGGCAGGAAACATGTTCCCGATGTTGGGGGAGTCCAGAACCAGGGGCCACAGTTTAAGAATAAGGGGTAAGCCATTTAGAACGGAGACGAGGAAACACTTTTTCTGGTGAGTCTGTGGAATTCTCTGCCTCAGAGGGTGGTGGAGGCCGGTTCTCTGGATGCTTTCAAGAGAGAGCTAGACAGCGCTACCCACACACTACCCGTACGTCACAAAGTGTCGACCACATTTTACATATGACGCATAAATGAGGCACAAATGACAGCCAAGTGGGACAGGCCCTTGAGGTACTCTCCAAGTCAGATCCTCACGGGTCTTCCAATTGACTGCTCAGTATTTCGGGAGCAGAATATTTGTACAACCCGGCAATCATCTTCACCTGTTTGAGGAAAGACTTTGAAACAGCCTTCGGAATTCCCAGTACATTCAGCTTCCATTATCCAGCAGACCTTTAACAAGCCAGCATTGTTTTACTTGCCCAAGTTTGGTTTGGTACTTGTGCAGAAACCAAATTGCAATCCCCTCAGGAGTTGCGGTGGGATGGTTCCGTTGCCAGATAACAGCTGGGAAGAAACTGCCCCTGAATCTGGAGGTGTGCGTTTGTTTTCACACTTCTGTACCTCTTGCCCGATGGGAGATGGGGAGAAGAGGGAGTGACCAGGGGTGAGACTGGTCCTTGATGGTGCTGCTGGCCTTGCCGAGGCAGCGTGAGGTGTAGATGGATCGGAAGGAGGTGAGAGGGGAAGGATTTAGTAGGAGACGGAGGGGCAACATTTTCACACAGAGGGTGGTGGGTGTATAGAACGAGTTGCAAAAGGATTTGAGTATAGGAGCAGGGAGGTTCTACTGCAGTTGTACAGGGTCTTGGTGAGACCACACCTGGAGTATTGCGTACAGTTTTGGTCTCCAAATCTGAGGAAGGACATTATTGCCATAGAGGGAGTGCAGAGAAGGTTCACCAGACTGATTCCTGGGATGTCAGGACTGTCTTATGAAGAAAGACTGGATAGACTTGGTTTATACTCTCTAGAATTTAGGAGATTGAGAGGGGATCTTATAGAAACTTACAAAATTCTTAAGGGGTTGGACAGGCTAGATGCAGGAAGATTGCTTCCGATGTTGGGGAAGTCCAGGACAAGGGGTCACAGCTTAAGGATAAGGGGGAAATCCTTTAAAACCGAGATGAGAAGAACTTTTTTCACACAGAGAGTGGTGAATCTCTGGAACTCTCTGCCGCAGAGGGTAGTTGAGGCCACAGTTCATTGGCTATATTTAAGAGGGAGTTAGATGTGGCCCTTGTGGCTAAGGGGATCAGGGGGTATGGAGAGAAGGCAGGTACAGGATACTGAGTTGGATGATCAGCCATGATCATATTGAATGGCGGTGCAGGCTCGAAGGGCCGAATGGCCTACTCCTGCACCTAATTTCTATGTTTCTATGTTGCCTGAGGGGGTAGAACCAAAGAAACTGCAGATACTGGTTTACACCGAAGATGGTGAGAAAGTGCTGCAGTAACTCGGCGGGTCAGGCAGCATCTGTGGAGGAAAAGGAGGGGGTGATGTTTCGGGTCGCGAACATTCTTCAGGCTGAGAGTAGAGGGGTTGGGGGTGGTGGTGATGGAGGGGGGAGGGGGGGTGAAGCCACAAATGTCCTCGGGCAGGGTGGTGCCCAGGTATGTCCATCATTGGCCTGTGAAGGTGTGAAGTGAAGAGCGATACAATGTGGACAACGTGTGGGGACTGGGGTGGAGAAAGGGGAGGAGGAGTGGGGTGGAGGGGAGTATGGGTGGAAGTTACTTAAAAGGAGAGAATTCAACATTCATGCTTCTGGGGTGTAAGCAGCCCAAGCGAAATATGAGGTGCTGCTGTTCCTCCAATATGCGCTGGGCCTCACTCTGACAGTCTCCTCCATTCGTGTCCATCATCCATGTTTCAAATGTTCGGCACAGGGAACAGGCTTCTTGTTTGCCACCGCTAGATCTTCCTGGCAGCATTGTTCACCAATAGACAATAGACAATAGGTGCAGGAGTAGGCCATTCGGCCCTTCGAGCCTGCACCGCCATTCAATATGATCATGGCTGATCATCCAACTCAGTATCCCGTACCTGCCTTCTCTCCATACCCCCTGATCCCCTTAGCCACAAGGGCCACATCTAACTCCCTCTTAAATATAGCCAATGAACTGGCCTCAACTACCCTGTGTGGCAGAGAGTTCCAGAGATTCACCACTCTCTGTGTGAAAAAAGTTTTTTTCATCCCCAATCAGTACCTCGTCCCTGCCTTCTCCCCAGACTCCGCTATCTTTAAGAGCCCTATCCTGCTCTCTCTTGAAAGTATCCAGAGAACTCACCTCCACCGCCCTCTGAGGCAGAAAATTCCACAGACTCACAACTCTCTCTGAGAAAAAGTGTTTCCTCTTCTCCGTTCTAAATGGCTTACTCCTTATTCTTAAACTGTGTGGGCCCTGGTTCTGGACTCCCCCAACATCGGGAACATGTTTCCTGCCTCTCGTGTGTCCAAGCCCTTAATAATCTTATATGTTTCAATAAGATATCCTCTCATCCTTCTAAACTGCAGAGTGTACAAGCCCAGCCGCTCCATTCTCTCAGCATATGACAGTCCCGCCATCCCGGGAATTAACCTGGTGAACCTACGCTGCACTCCCTCAATAGCAAGAATGTCCTTCCTCTAATCGTGTGTTGTCTTTCCGCTGACTGGTTAGCACGCAGCAAAAAGCTTTTCACTGTACCTCAGTACACGTGACAATAAACTAAACTGAGCTGAACTAAAAAACTATGGGAAGGGCTGGCCGTAAATCAGAAAATCAGCCGGGTTCTCTGTCGATATTTTATGTGTCAGATTTACTGGAGCAAAGGAGCGAGATGCTTGGCCTTTCACTTGCAATAAAAAGGCATTTCAAATTTCTAATTCCTGCTGGGAACGTCCATAGTCAACGCGTGAAATAATATCTAACGGCCCAATGAATCTCCCCAAATGGATGGCTAGTGGACAGGATCGTTTAATAGGTTTATGGTTTCGTTTATTGCCACATGTACCAAGGTACAGTCAAAAGCTTAGTTCATCATGCTATCTAAACCGATCAGACGGAGTCGGGGAAAGAGCATTCACGCCGCGGCCAATCTTTCCACCACCACTATGTCATCAGGTGGCGCCGCGCATGGCAGCCTCGCCTGCAGTTTAGAAACATAGAAACATAGAAATTAGGTGCAGGAGTAGGCCATTCGGCCCTTCGAGCCTGCACTGCCATTCAATATAATCATGGCTGATCATCCAACTCAGTATCCCGTACCTGCCTTCTCTCCATACCCTCTGATCCCCTTAGCCACAAGGGCCACATCTAACTCCCTCTTAAATATAACCAATGAACTGTGGCCTCAACTACCCTCTGTGGCAGAGAGTTCCAGAGATTCACCAATCTCTGTGTGAAAAAAGTTCTTCTCATCTCGGTTTTAAAGGATTTCCCCCTTATCCTTAAGCTGTGACCCCTTGTCCTGGACTTCCCCAACATCGGGAGCAATCTTCCTGCATCTAGCCTGTCCAACCCCTTAAGAATTTTGTAAGTTTCTATAAGATCCCCCCTCAATCTCCTAAATTCTAGAGAGTATAAACCAAGTCTATCCAGTCTTTCTTCATAAGACAGTCCTGACATCCCAGGAATCAGTCTGGTGAACCTTCTCTGCACTCCCTCTATGGCAATAATGTCCTTCCTCAGATTTGGAGACCAAAACTGTATGCAATGCTCCAGGTGTGGTCTCACCAAGACCCTGTACAACTGCAGTAGAACCTCCCTGCTCCTATACTCAAATCCTTTCGCTATGAAAGCTAACATACCATTCGCTTTCTTCACTGCCTGCTGCACCTGCATGCCTACTTTCAAAGACTGGTGTACCATGACACCCAGGTCTCGCTGCATCTCCCCTTTTCCTAGTCGGCCACCATTTAGATTATAGTCTGCTTTCCTGTTTTTGCCACCAAAATGGATAACCTCACGTTTGTCCGTCCTTTCACCCTTCTTCTTATTTTTAGTCTGTCTTAAAGTATGTTTTTGGAGGTTTCTTAGTACTTTTTATGTGGGGGAGGTGGGGGGGAAGAGGAGAAACTGTTTCCCAGTCACCACCTGGTCGAGGATGCGTCTTATCTCCGAGCAGCATCTACGCCCCGCCCCCTAGCGGCATACCATCTGGATTGATGCGGCCTTTCCTGCCGGAGTCCGTCCAGAGCTTCAGCAGCGGCGCAGCGCTGGATTCCATCGCGGAGCGCCACGGTGCCTTACCGGGGATCGCCTGTTGGAACTCCGGAGTGTTGGGCCTGCTGATTAACACCGTGGAGCTGTGGTCTGCGGAGATTCCCGCCGCGGCGGCGCTGACTCTAACATCGCGGAGGTCGGGGGTTGCCAATGTTGGAGCTCCGCCCAGCTTGGCCTGAGGTCTTCGGGAGCAGCGGTCTCCGGTAGGAAGTGGCCGATTCGGAAACGCCAAGCCGCTGAGAGTGTTTCTCCGTTTCTACATCGGAGCTCTGGTCGTCCCCGCCAGAGGGCCTAAACATCGGGCCGCCGTAGCGGTGACTGCGGAGGGGCACAAAGACCCCGATCACGGGTTCCCCATCGTGGTCTGGTTCGGCTCAGCCACCAAGCACGACATCCGGAGGCTGCAGCGAATCGTCCGATCAGCTGAGAAGGTTATTGGCTGCAACCTTCCCTCCATTGATGAACTGTGCACTGCAAGGGCCAGGAAGCGAGCGGGCAAGATCATCTCTTACCCCTCTCACCCTGGCCACAAACTCTTTGAATCACTTCCCTCTGGAAGGCAACTCCGGACAGTCAAAGCTGCCACAGCCAGACATAAAAACAGTTTTTATCCACAAGTAGTTGCTCTACTCAACAACCAAAAATCTGTAGCCTCTTTTTGCTCTGGTATTTAGTTTGATTCACATGTTTGATCAATAATGATAATAATAATAATAATAAATTTTATTTAATGGTGTTTTATTATTAATGTTTAATGTTTTATGTGTCATTCCTAACTGTCACTGTATGTCATGTTGTTACGTGGGCAGAGCAACAAGGCAAATTCATTGTATGTGAATACTTGGAAAATAAACTTATTCATTCATTCTGTTAATTCTGCCCAAACTGGAGAGGCCAGGACACTAAAATTGAGTAAAGGCTTCTGGGCTGCTAGGCCATTTGGTCAATTTAAATGTGCCTTCTGTAGAAATAGAACAAGCTGCAGAATGGTGCCAGTTTGTCCAGAGCCTCGATAAGAACTGCAGGAAGAGAATGGAAACATCTGCAGGCCCTGCCAATTAGGTGCAAATTGCATGGAATGGATTGGATGAATGCAAACCAGACATACACATTGTATGTAATGTTGCAAAGCTTTACTTTTCTAGATGTTGATTGGATGAAGTATTGAGCCTTGTCTGGTTTTTCTTGAATATCAAGGCATATGTTGCGATGTTTGTTTCCTCTTCAGAAGTGTCATTTAAATGCATTGTATTAGTCACTGTATTATTGGGTTAGGGAAATGTCTATCATATACTGTGTTAATCGATATCTGTTATTGGACTATATAGAGACCACGCATATGTGGTTCGGCCCCTCAAGGTTCAGGGACCTATAAAAGACCGCTCCCACGAGGTCCTGTGTCGACTTTCACGGGGGAAAACGCTTGGGACTGCGTGACCTTCTGGAGTGTCTCTGCTTGAGGTGGTCCAAGAGGGCTTGATCGGGTAGATACGGGGATCGAACCCGCGGTGGTTAGGCACAGTAGTTGGAACTGTAATTGTGTTTTGTCAAAATAAAGTTTAGATGCGCAAGCCCTTGACTCAGTGATTTTTGACTGAAACTAGACTGGGGGGGAGCTCAGAACGAGGTATTTAAAATTAATTAATTAATTAATTAATCCATTCATTCAAGATGACTGAACGTTATTGCCTTCCCTCACAGTGGGGAAACGTTGATTCCGCTGTGCGGGGGGGGGGGGGGGGGGGGGGGGGGGTGTTCATGCTAAATTCTATCGTGTGTTGTGTTCTGTTTATGCGTGTGGCTGTATGGTAACTCAAACCAATTGGTAACGCTGTACCAATAGGCGTGGGCGCCAATAAACGTAACTTGAACTTATAGAAACACAGAAACATAGAAATTAGGTGCAAGAGTAGGCCATTCGGCCCTTCGAGCCTGCACCGCCATTCAATATGATCATGGCTGATCATCCAACTCAGTATCCCGTACCTGCCTTCTCTCCATACCCCCTGATCCCCTTGGCCACAAGGGCCACATCTAACTCCCTCTTAAATGTAGCCAATGAACTGAGGCCTCGACTACCCTCTGCGGCAGAGAGTTCCAGAGATTCACCACTCTCTGTGTGAAAAAAGTTCTTCTCATCTCGGTTTTAAAGGATTCCCCCTTATCCTTAAGCTGTGACCCTTTGTCCTGGACTTCCCTAACATCGGGAACAATCTTCCTGCATCTAGCCTGTCCAACCCCTTAAGAATGTTGCAAGTATCTATAAGACCCCCTCTCAATCTCCTAAATTCTAGAGAGTATAAACCAAGTCTACCCAGTCTTTCTTCATAAGACAGTCCCTGCCATCCCAGGAATCAGTCTGGTGAACCGTCTCTGCACTCCCTCTATGGCAATAATGTCCTTCCTCAGATTTGGAGACCAATACTGTACGCAATACTCCAGGTGTGGTCTCACCAAGACCCTGTACAACTGCAGTAGAACCTCCCTGCTCCTATACTCAAATCCTTTTGCAATGAAAGCTAACATACCATTCGCATTCTTTACTGCCTGCTGCACCTGCATGCCTACCTTCAATGACTGGTGTACCATGACACCCAGGTCTCGCTGCATCTCCCCCTTTCCCAATCGGCCACCATTTAGATAATAGTCTGCTTTCCCTGGAACTCTCTGCCACAGAGGGTAGTTGAGGCCAGTTCATTGGCTATATTTAAGAGGGAGTTAGATGTGGCCCTTGTGGCTAAGGGAATCAGAGGGTATGGAGAGAAGTCAGGTACGGGATACTGAGTTGGATGATCAGCCATGATCATATTGAATGGTGGTGCAGGCTCGAAGGGCCGAATGGCCTACTCCTGCACCTAATTTCTATGTTTCTATGTTTCCCGTTTTTGCCACAAAAGTGGATAACCTCACACTTATCCACATTATACTGCATCTGCCAAACATTTGCCCGCTCACCCAGCCTATCCAAGTCACCCTGCAGTCTCCTAGCATCCTCCTCACAGCTAACACTGCCCTCTCACAGCTAACACAACTTGAACTTGAAGAAGCCACAAGGCAGACACCATTGTGTGCAGATGCCGAGAACTGCGTTTAGCTCTGGCCGAACGACTTTGAATCATGTGGACTCGACAAGGAGAAGAACAGATGGGACAATAATATACATGAACGCCGTCAGGTCAAACTCAAGTGCATCAGGTAGAGCACAGAGGAAGACACAGAGTGCGGAATATCGCCATAGGATCGTACAGCGTGGAAACATGCCCTTCGGCCCAACTTACCCTCACCGGCCGATTACGTTTAGTTTATTGTCACGTGTTTCTCACAGAGAGTGGTGAGTCTGTGGAATTCTCTGCCTCAGAGGGCGGTGGAGGCTGGTTCTCTGGATACTTTCAAGAGAGAGCTGGATAGGACACATATAGATAAATGTGAGGTTATCCACTTTGGCGGCAAAAACAAGGGGGCAGATTATTATCTCAATGGGGTTAGGTTAGGCAAGTGGGAGGTGCAGCGAGACCTAGCCGTCCTTGTACACAGGTCACTGAAAGTTGGCTTACAGGTACAGCAGGCAGTGAAGAAATCTAATGGGATGTTCAGATTCAGATTCAGATTCAATTTTAATTGTCATTGTCAGTGTACAGTACAGAGACAACGAAATGCATTTAGCATCTCCCTTGAAGAGCGACATAGGATTTGAATAAAAAAAATAATAAGTGTCCGGGGGGGGGAGTGATTGGCAGTCACCGAGGTTTGTTTAGTAGAGTGACAGCCGCCGGAAAGAAGCTGTTCCTCGACCTGCTGGTTCGGCAAGGGGGGGACCTGTAGCGCCTCCCGGATGGTAGGAGGGTAAACAGTCCATGGTGGGGGTGAGAGCAGTCCTTGGCGATGCTGAGCGCCCTCCGCAGACAACGCTTGCTTTGGACAGACACAATGGAGTGGCGCGTGGAACCGGTGATGCGTTGGGCAATTTTCACCGCCCTCTGCAATGCCTTCCAGTCGGAGAGGAGCAGTTGCCATACCATAAGGATGCAGTTGGTAAGGATGCTCTCGATGGTGCAGCGGTTTGGAAGTGACCAGGATCTGAGGAGACAGATGGACCTTCTCAGTCTCCTCAGGAGAAGAGACGCTGATGAGGCTTCTTGATCAGAGTAGATGTTATTGTGAGCAAGGACAAGACTCGAGAGGTCAGGCGGAGATGATGACTCCCTCAGGAAACCCCAGGATCTTTTGGAGAAACAGAACTAGAAAAGAACGTGCAGGTTCGACCTCGGGAGTACATTTTCAGCCCCACAACCAGAAGGAGCAGTTGCAAATACCATAATGTGGGCAGTGTAGTTAAGTGATGCTCTCTCGATGGTGCAGCGGAACCATGGCTGCTAAGGAGAAGTTCACCAGGATCTGAGGAGACAGATGGAGCTTCTTCAGTCTCAGGAAGAAGAGACGCTGATGAGCCTTCTTGATCAGAGTAGAGGTATTGTGGGTCCAATGGAGGTTATAAAGGGCATCGGAGATGATGACTCCCAGGAACCTGAAGCTAGAAACACGTTCCACCTCCGTCCCGTTAATGTGGATGGGGGTGTGCGTGCCGCCTCTGGTCTTCCTGAAGTCTACAATGAGCTCCTTGGTCTTCTTGGAGTTAAGGGCCAGGTTGTTGTCAGCGCACCATGCTGCTAAGTGCTAAATGTTGGCCTTCATAACAAGAGGATTTCAGTATAGGAGTAAAGAGGTTCTTCTGCAGTTGTACAGGGCTCTGGTGAGACCACATCTGGAGTATTGTGTACAGTTTTGGGTCTCCTAATTTGAGGAAGGACATCCTTGTGATTGAGGCAGTGCAGCGTAGGTTCACGAGATTGATCCCTGGGATGGCGGGACTGTCATATGAGGAAAGATTGAAAAGACTAGGCTTGTATTCACTGGAGTTTAGAAGGATGAGGGGGCATCTTATAGAAACATATAAAATTATAAAAGGACCGGACAAGCTAGATGCAGGAAAAATGTTCCCAATGTTGGGCGAGTCCAGGACCAGGGGCCACAGTCTTAGAATAAAGGGGAGGTCATTTAAGACTGAGGTGAGAAAAAAAAAATTTTCACCCAGAGAGTTGTGAATTTATGGAATTCCCTGCCACAGGAGGCAGTGGAGGCCAAGTCACTGGATGGATTTAAGAGCGAGTTAGATAGAGCTCTAGGGGCTAGTGGAGTCAAGGGATATGGGGAGAAGGCAGGCACGGGTTATTGATAGGGGATGATCAGCCATGATCACAATGAATAGCGGTGCTGGCTCGAAGGGCCGAATGGCCTCCTCCTGCACCTATTTTCTATGTTTCTATGACTCTTAAAGATAGCGGAGTCAGGGGATATGGAGAAAAGGTAGGAACAGGCTACTGATTAGGGATGATCAGTCACGATCACATTGAATGGCGGTGCTGGCTCGAAGGGCCGAATGGCCTCCTCCTGCACCGATTGTCTATTGTCGATTGTGTACCGAGGTACAGTGAAAAGCTTTTGTTTCGTGCTAACCAGTCAGCAGAAGGACAATACATGATTACAATGGAGCAATTTACAGTGTACAGATACATGATAAGGGAATAACATTTAGTGTAAGGGAAAGCCAGTTAAGGATAGTCTGGGGGGTCACCAAAGAGGTAGCCTCAGTAGTAACTAAGTTTAGTTTAGAGATACGGCACGGACCTGCCCCCCCCCCCCCCCCCCCCCCACGCCCGCTGGATCAAGGAGGTGCTCTACAACTTAAAGCTTGAAAAACTTAGGTTCTCTCTCAAAGGCTCTACCAAGACATTCCTAGATACATGGAATCCTTTCCTGGAACTTGTTAACTCTCTTAAGTTGTTTCCGGACTTGGAAGAGGACTGAGTGCCCTCTAACCAACCGCCCCCCCCCCCCCCCCCCCCCCCCCCCCCCCCCCCCCCTCCCACACCTTATTTTTTTTTGGTATCATTTTGTTTATCTTATCGTATTGGGTGGATGTGTACCTATGTGAGTGTTGTTTGTCCCCGGGTGGCGAGGGGGGTGGGTAAGGGTAAGGGTAGGGGTTTTGAGGGTCGTTTACATACTGTTGTACAATTATGTCCTGACTATCACTGTCTGTTATCATTGTATGTATGCAAATTGCTGCTAAATTCAAAATGCAAATCAAAAGATTTAAATTAGAGATATAGCACGGAAACAGGCCCTTCGGCCCGCCGAGTCCGCTCCGACCAGCGATCCCCGCACACTGACACTATCCTACACACACACACACACCGGGGACAATTTACACTTACACCAAGACAATTAACCTTCAAACCTGCGCGTCTTTGGAGTGTGGGAGGAAACCGAAGATCTCGGGGAAAACTGACGCCAAGTCATGGGGAGAACTTATGGACTCTGTACAGAGAAGCACCCATAGTCGGGGTGGAACCCGGGTCTCTGGCGCTGTGAGGCAGCAGCTCTACCGCTGTGTCACCGTGCCGCCACTGTGGGCCATTTTGTATGTATGTGTAGAGCTTCACCGACTTTGTAATTTGGTTTATTGCGTACAGTTTTGGTCTCCAAATCTGAGGAAGGACATTATTGCCGTAGAGGGAGTGCAGAGACGGTTCACCAGACTGATTCCTGGGATGTCAGGACTGTCTTATGAAGAAAGACTGGATAGACTCGGCTTATACTCTCTAGAATTTAGGAGATTGAGAGGGGATCTTATAGAAACTTACAAAATTCTTAAGTGGTTGGACAGGCTAGATGCAGGAAGATTGTTCCCGATGTTGGGGAAGTCCAGGACAAGGGGACACAGCTTAAGGATAAGGGGGAAATCCTTTAAAACCGAAACGAGGAGAACTTTTTTCACACAGAGAGTGGTGAATCTCTGGAACTCTCTGCCACAGAGGGTAGTCGAGGCCACAGTTCATTGGCTATATTTAAGAGGGAGTTAGATGTGGCCCTTGTGGCTAAAGGGGTCAGGGGGTATGGAGAGAAGGCAGGTACGGGATACTGAGTTGGATGATCAGCCATGATCATATTGAATGGCGGTGCAGGCTCGAAGGCCCGAATGGCCTACTCCTGCACCTAATTTCTATGTTTCTATGTTTCTATGTTTAGTTTATTGTCAATGTT
This sequence comes from Leucoraja erinaceus, assembly GCF_028641065.1. NCBI lineage: Eukaryota > Metazoa > Chordata > Chondrichthyes > Rajiformes > Rajidae > Leucoraja > Leucoraja erinaceus. The sequence goes on along the minus strand of NC_073386.1, from coordinate 1,610,293 downwards.
TACGAAGGTGCAGCGAAAAGCTTTTTTGGTGCGTGCTGTCCAGTCAAGTCAAGTCAAGTCCATTTGCCACAGACACATAGGAGATGTGCAGTGAGATGAAAAGTGGCGATGCTCGCGGACTTTGTGCAAAAAGACAAACAAACCAAACAAACTACAAACAGAATCACATATTCTTTTACATATTAAATATTGTGAGCGGAAAGAAAAAGGAAGGGCGGAAAAAAAAAAAAAAATGTCACCAAAATGTCAGCGTAGACTCAATGGGCTGAAGGGCCTGTTTCTACTCTGTATCTCTGAACTAGTTGCTAATTATTGGCCATTTCACATTCATGCATGCCAAGAGCAGAATTAGTGGGGGCCCCCGGTGGGGGTCCCTCTACGCAGGGATTCTCCCCCTCTACATTGGGGACCTGGGGTGGAGGGTATTGCACCGAGGAGTTCCCTGCAACCTGTTTCTCTCGCGGTTCACAGACTCGCCAGCCGCCTGCCACTGTTGCGGGCTGGAAGAGTCTGTGTACCACGTGTACATGGAGTGCGTGAGGCTGCAGCCACTGTTTGAATATCTAAAGGGGCTGCTCCTTGCCTTCTGGCTGCATTTTTCACCCACCATCCTCATCTATGGACACCCTGTGCGTAGGGGAGAGGGTAGGGATGAAGATGTCCTGGTTGGGTTGCTCCTGGGCCTGGCCAAGCTGGCCATCCGCGAGTCACGGCGCCAGGCGGCGGAGGGCTCTACCCGAGCCAGCTGCCTGCCCCTTTTCCGGGGTTACGTCCGTGCCCGGGTGGGATTAGAAAGGGAATACGCCCTGTCTACGGGCACCCTGAGGGAGTTCCGGGACCGCTGGGCTCCGCAGGGTGTTGAATGTATCCTCAATAAGGATTGTATCATAATTGTATAATAGTTTATTATGGATATATGTTTGTATTGTATTTATGGTGGTGGGTTCTGGCTTGTTTTATTGTAGTGTAAATATTATTTTTTAATAATTGAATAAATTTTTTGATTAAAAAAAAAAAAAAAAAAGAGCAGATTTAGTGTAAAGCTGGCGTAGGTGTGCGGGGATATCGCTGGGCGGCACGGACACGGCGGGCCGAAGGGCCTGTTTCCGTGTTGTATCTCTACACTATCATTGAAGCTTCCCAAATAGTGAGAGGCCTGGATAGAGTGTTTCCACTAGTGGGAGAGTCTAGAACCAGAGGTCGCGGCCTCCGGATTAAAGGACGTTCCTTTAGGGCGGAGATGAGGGGGGACTTCTTGAGTCAGAGGGTGGTGAATCTGTGGAATTCTTTGGAGGCCAAGTCAGCGGATATTGTTAAGGCAGATTCTTGATTAGTGCTGGTGGCAGGGGGCTATGGGGAGAAGGCAGGAGAATGGGGTTAGGAGGGAGAGACAGATCAGCCATGGTTGAATGGCGGAGTAGGCTCGATGGGCCGAATGGCCTAATTCCGCTCCTAGAACTGATGAACGTGAACTGTTTGTTCTGTCCGGAGATGCTGCCCGACCCGCTGAGTTGCTCCGGCTTTGTGTGTGTGTGTCCCGTGCGACCTATGGATGTCGATTAGAACTGGAACCAGACGGGCCCGTGCAGGCAGAGAGAAATATTGATAAGGAGGAAGCCAATCATCGTGGCGCTTGGAGTTGAATGAATATTTAATTGTCCAAGCTCTGGTGTGGCATGTGATCTGGCCGCGGCTGACAGACCTGTCACTGCTACAGCGTTCTTGCAGTGACCTTCATCAACTATTCATGTGATGAAGATAAATGTGCCTCTCCGTCCCACCCCTCCCCCCCCCCCCCCCCCCCCCCCACCACCATCCCGACAATCCTCAACACCTCAACACCAGCCACCCAACCAGCCAACTGGAGTCATAAGATCATAAGTGTAGACAACAGACCAATAGACAATAGGTGCAGGAGTAGGCCATTCGGCCCTTCGAGCCAGCACCGCCATTCAATGTGATCATGGCTGATCATCCAACTCAGTATCCTGTACCTGCCTTCTTTCCATACCCCCTGATCCCTTTAGCCACAAGGGCCACATCTAACTCCCTCTTAAATATAGCCAATGAACTGGCCTCAACTACCTTCTGCGGCAGAGAATTCCACAGATTCACCACTCTCTGTGTGAAAAAAGTTCTTCCTCATCTCGGTCCTAAAAGATTTCCCCCTTATCCTTAAATTGTGACCCCTTGTTCTGGACTTCCCCAACATCGGGAACAATATCTAGCCTAGCCTGTCCAACCCCTTAAGAATTTTGTACGTTTCTATAAGATCCCCCCTCAATCTTCTAAATTCTAGCGAGTACAAGCCGAGTCTATCCAGTCTTTCTTCATATGAAAGTCCTGACATCCCAGGAATCAGTCTGGTGAACCTTCTCTGTACTCCCTCTATGGCAAGAATGTCTTTCCTCAGATTAGGAGACCAAAACTGTACGCAATACTCCAGGTGCGGTCTCTGTCTAAGACCCTGTACAACTGCAGTAGAACCTCCCTGCTCCTATACCCAAATCCTTTTGCTATGAATGCTAACATACCATTCGCTTTCTTTACTGCCTGCTGCACCTGCATGCCTACCTTCAATGACTGGTGTACCATGACACCCAGGTCTCGCTGCATCTCCCCCTTTCCTAATCGGCCACCATTCAGATACTAATCTATTTTCCTATTTTTGCCACCATATGGATCATGTACAGGCGGATGAGATCAGTTTAACTCAGGGGTTCCCAACCTATTTCGCCCCGTTTACCCCAAGCAACGTTAATAGCACGTAACAATGTTATTTCACTTATTAATGAACAACTAATGATGAACAGATAAACCAGAACCAAACACAGTCAGTTCATGAGAAAAAATATGTACAGATCCACAATCAACATATTTACCCCCTGGGTGGACGAAATTTACCCAAAGGGGTTAAATTTACCCCAGGTTGGGAACCCTTAACTTGACAACATGTGTAGGAAGGAACTGCAGTGCTGATTTAAATGGAAGATAGACACAAAGTGCTGGAGTAGATATGCCATTTATTGTCACTATACATGTACAGTGAAACTGAAAGCTGCTCGTACTCAGTGCATACATACAATTAGCACAAAAAACAAGAAACCGAAAAAACAAAAAACAGATAGGAGATTGGGGGGGGGGGGGAAATAAGTGCACAAATTCTGCGGCGCTACATACATATATACAGATGGAAGTCCGTGTTGGGTGGTGTAGTCAGTGCATGTGTGAATTTGAATTTATAGTAGTTATAATTCTCGGAAAACTCAGTAACTCAGCGGGACAGGCAGCGTCTCTGGCGAGAAGGAACGGGTGACGTTTCGGGTCAAGACTCTTCTTCAGACTGATGAAGGGTCTCGAACCGAAACGTCACTCTCCACAGACGCAGCTTGACCCCCAGTTTCTTCCCCTTGATTCAAACTCGGAGTATTACGGTAATATCCAGCCGTAGGTACTCGGGGCTAGGTTTTTTACTTGTGGACATTCTCCAACATGCTGAAAAAACGCCTTACCTGATGCCCCGAGTACCAACGGCCGGCATTACGAGCCGCTACGAAATATCTACGGCCTCTCTACGGACTCACTACGGACATTCTCCAAGTTTGAAGCAAGGGGAAAACTCAGGAAAATTCATGAGTAACTCTCGGGAAAGTAGGACAGGCCCTTTACTCCAGCACTTTGTGTCTATCTTTAACTCGACAACATGTCTGGCACAAACACTGCGGGCCGAAGGGCCTGTTCCTGTGCTGTACTGTTCTATGTTCCGTGTTCCACTACCACTCGTTAGGCAATAGATTTTACTGTTGCATGCAGGTTGAAGCGTTAATCGCTGGTTATTGTGTGCAATAAGCTCACACTAATCTGTGCATAAGGTCTCCAGCCAGCTCAACTCTTCAGCTCAGACACATCTCCCCAAAGACTCCTTATTGTCAGCCTGTTATAAGATGCGGAGTAAACCGTAACGATTTTATACCGACATTAACACTGCCTCAGTTGAACGTGCCCCCTGCGTTTAGATCGTACCGCCCGCCGCTGAAAAGCTCTCCTATTTTTTGTTTTTAAATCAAAAATATTTATTCAAACATTAAAGTATTTACAACACAATAAAACAGACCAGATCCCCAGCACCACGGTACACGGCAAAACAGATATACCAAGTCAACTACTAAATATGCGGGAGGGGATCGCCTCGATGCGGAGGGTTCGAACGCCGCTGGCTACGGGAGTCAAGGTCGTCCCGTCAACGGGGACTCGAGGACCACGACCGAGGAAGGACTAAGGGAAGGGACTTGAACTTTATTCCACCTTCCATCACAGTGAGGAATGTGTAGGAGTCACTGTGGTGGATGTTGGTGAGACCACACCTGGAGTATTGCGTACACACTTGATAAATAGACAGCTAGCTAGACTGAGCTACATACTGGACATATTTGTTATCTAAATGGTGGCCGACTAGGAAAAGGGGAGATGCAGCGAGACCTGGGTGTCATGGTACACCAGTCATTGAAGGTAGGCATGCAGGTGCAGCAGGCAGTGAAGAAAGCGAATGGTATGTTAGCCTTCATAGCAAAAGGATTTGAGTATAGGAGCAGGGAGGTTCTACTGCAATTGTACAGGGTCAGACCACACCTGGAGTATTGCGTACAGTTTTGGTCTCCAAATTGAGGAAGGACATTATTGCCATAGAGGGAGTGCAGAGACGGTTCACCAGACTGATTCCTGGGATGTCAGGACTGTCTTATGAAGAAAGACTGGATAGACTTGGTTTATACTCTCTAGAATTTAGGAGATTGAGAGGGGATCTTATAGAAACTTACAAAATTCTTAAGGGGTTGGACAGGCTAGATGCAGGAAGATTGTTCCCGATGTTGGGGAAGTCCAGGACAAGGGGTCACAGCTTAAGGATAAGGGGGAAATCCTTTAAAACCGAGATGAGAAGAACTTTTTTTCACACAGAGAGTGGTGAATCTCTGGAACTCTCTGCCACAGAGGGTAGTCGAGGCCAGTTCATTGGCTATATTTAAGAGGGAGTTAGATGTGGCCCTTGTGGCTAAGGGGATCAGGGGGTATGGAGAGAAGGCAGGTACGGGATACTGAGTTGGATGATCAGACATGATCACATTGAATGGCGAATGGTGCAGGCTCGAAGGGCCGAATGACCTACTCCTGCACCTAATTTCTATGTTTCTATGTTTATGTTAAAATGTGTTTTTGACGTAATTTGACACTGTGTGACTGACCTGGCCAATGGAATTCCTCGTATGTTGCAAAACATACTTGGCGAATAAAGTGTGATTCTGATTCTGATTCTGAAATAACTATATTCTACAATAACTATATTGGAGAGGGTCCAGAGAAGGTTCACTAGAATGATCCCTGGAATGAGTGAAGCCGCGGTCTCCGATGGGAAGCGGCCGATTCGGAGAGAGTGTTCTTCCGACGCCGGAGTTCCATCATCCTGGTGAGAGGGCCTGAACATCGGGCCGCCATAACGGTGACTGCGGAGGCCTCAATAGGTCCTGACCACGGGTGAACAAAGGGGAAGATGAGATGACTGAAGAAAGAACTGCAGATGCTGGAAAATCGAAGGTACACAAAAATCCTGGTGAAACTCAGCGGGTGCAGCAGCATCTATGGAGCGAAGGAAATAGGCAACGTTTCGGGCCAAAACCCTTCTATAGACTGATGGGGGGTGGGGGGCAGGGAGAAGAAAGGAAAAAGGAGGAGGAGGAGCCCAAGGGGTGAGGGAGAGATACGAAGGGGAGGATACAGCAAGGGCTAACAAAATTGGGAGAATTCAATGTTCATGCCCCCAGAGTGTTGTGAATTTGTGGAATTCCCTGCCACAGAGGCCAAATCACTGGATGGATTTAAGAGAGAGTTAGATAGAGTTGTAGGGGCTAGTGGAATCGAGGGATATGGGGAGAAGGCAGGCACGGGTTATTGATTGGGGACGATCAGCCATAATCACAATGCTGGCTCGAAGGGCCAAATGGCCTCCCCCTGCACCTATTTTCCATGTTTCTATGTCTTTGGAGTGTGGGAAGAAACTGGAGCATCCGGGGAAAACCCACGCAGGTCACGGGGAGAACGTGCAAACTCCACACAGGCAGCGCCCGTAGCCGGAATTGAACCCCGGTCTCTGGCACGGTGAGGCGGCGACTCTACCGCTGCGCCACTGCGCGCTTGCCTACCCACTCATGGGCATTCACAGAGGCCGGGTAAACTACCAACCCTGTCTGTCTTTGTGACGTGGGAAGGAAACCGGTGCACCCAGAGCAAACCCACGAGGTTGAAGGGGGAAGGTGGCAAAGAACGTATCGTTAGTACTGCGGCCAGCATCGAACCGCTGTCTCCGACGCTGCGAGGCAGCAACTCCACTGCGCCACTGTAGTAAAGCCCACTTATCCTTTCAATTCCAGATTTATTTAATTGCTTGAATTTAAATTCTCCGCCTGGCACAGTGGGAATGGAATTTATAACTTTGAATTAATAGCCCAGAATCACACTTAATAATCTACTAATTTAATCACTTTGTTATACTAAGTACGTTTCTTTGGAGATCTGCGGATTTAAGGCAGAGAAGGTTTGCCGATAAGCTTGTGTAGGAAGATGCTGGTTTACACCGAAGACAGACGCAAGACCCTTACTCAGACTGAGAGTCAGGGGAGAGGTGACCTAGATATGAAAAGGGACAGAGGACAGATGCATGAAAGGTATGTCAGGAGCAAATCAAAGCCAGCGACGGTGATCAAAGGAAGGCGGAGGAGCCCACAATGGTCCATTGTTGGTTGTGGAAAGGGTGACAACGAGTGGATGCAAATAGTGAAACACAGCAGGACGAGACTTGGGCGGGGTGGGGGGGGGGGGGGTGGGGGGGGGGGGGGGGGGGGGGGGGGGGGGGGGGGAGGGGGGGAATCTGGTTGTGACAAAAGGCCAGAACGAAACATAGAAAATTGTTGCAGAAGGAGGCCATTTGGCCCTTCGAGCCTGCAACAAAGAGGTAGGAACCAGTCTTAAAATGTGGGCTGACCTGGAGCATAAAACTAAACATAATTCTTTGCTCCATGAGATGAGAAGAAATCCCTCTCAAGGTACCACAGGGTTGGAGATGCTAAATCAATGGAGCAGTTCGTGAGGGAGGAGAGCTCTTGGATAGGAAGTTCTTCGCAGGTAAGGAGGTAGTTTTCAAGAGAGAGTTAGATTTAGCTCTTAGTGGCTAAAGGAATCAAGGGATTATGGGAGAAGGCAGGAACGGTGAACTGACTTGGTTTATACTCTCTAGAATTTAGGAGATTGAGAGGGGATCTTATAGAAACCTACAAAATTCTTAAGGGGTTGGACAGGCTAGATGCAGGAAGATTGCTCCCGATGTTGGGGAAGTCCAGGACAAGGGGTCACAGCTTAAGGATAAGGGGGAAATCCTTTAAAACCGAGATGAAAAGAACTTTTTTCACACAGAGAGTGGTGAATCTCTGGAACTCTCTGCCACAGAGGGTAGTCGAGGCCAGTTCATTGTCTATATTTAAGAGGGAGTTAGATGTGGCCCTTGTGGCTAAGGGGATCAAAGGGTATGGAGAGAAGGCAGGTACGGGATACTGAGATACGGGATGATCAGCCATGATCACATTGAATGGTGGTGCTGGCTCGAAGGGCCGAATGGCCTACTCAATAGACAATAGGCAATAGGTGCAGGAGTAGGCCATTCGGCCCTTCGAGCCAGCACCACCATTCAATGTGATCATGGCTGGTCATCCCCAATCAGTATTCAAGAAGGAACTGCAGATGCTGGAAGATCGAAGGTACACAAAATTGCTGGAGAAACTCAGCAGGTGCAGCAGCATCTATGGAGCGAAGGAAATAGGCGACGTTTCGGGCCGGGTCTGAAGAAGGGTTTCAGCCCGAAACGTTGCCTACTTCCTTCGCTCCATAGATGCTGCTGCACCCGCTGAGTTTCTCCAGCAATTTTGTGTATCCCCAATCAGTACCCCGTTCCTGCCTTCTCCCCATATCCCCTGACTCCGCTATTTTTAAGAGCCCTATCTAGCTCTCTCTTGAAAGTATCCAGAGAACCTGCCTCCACCGCCCTGCCATCTGAGGCAGAGAATTCCACAGACTCACCACTCTCTGTGAGAAAAAGTGTTTCCTCATCTCCGTTCTAAATGGCTTACTCCTTATTCTTAAACTGTGTGGCCCCTGGTTCTGGACTCCCCCAACATCGGGAACATGTTTAAGAAGGAACTGCAGATGCTGGAGAATCGAAGGTACACAAAAAAGCTGGAGAAACTCAGCGGGTGCAGCAGCATCTATGGAGCGAAGGAAATAGGCGACGTTTCGGGCCGGGTCTGAAGAAGGGTTTCGGCCCGAAACGTTGCCTATTTCCTTCGCTCCATAGATGCTGCTGCACCCGCTGAGTTTCTCCAGCAATTTTGTGTACCTTCGGGAACATGTTTCCTGCCTCTAGCCTGTCCAAGCCCTTAACAATCTTATATGTTTTAATGAGATACCCTCTCATCCTTCCAAACTCCTTTCTGCACCTATTTTCTTTGTTTCTGTATAGGATGGAGGTTTATGTTTAACCTCAGGTAAATGCAGACAGAAGTACCTGAGACTGCTGACAAGCCATTGCCGGTCTGCTCCTCCTCTAACCCAGGGCTCTGGAGGTTATCATATTTTTTTTGTTCAAAAATTCTTGAATTTACACACTGTATTGCGTGACCCGGGCAGCTCCCAAGTTGGGCTTCAGCAGAGGAAGCGCGAATCTGAAGGCTTTGTAAACCAGGAAACGAGGCATTTTGATTTGCATGTGTGTTTCAGCAGGGAATTCGGACGGAAACACGCTGACAGCCCTTCGAAGCAACAAACAGCATGGTAATAATGGGCAAATGATCGGGTTTTTTTTCCCAACGAACGGCAGCAAACATTACGCTGAGGTTTTAGCGTGGCAGGTGGACTGGGTGGTGATGAAAACCTGTGACACAAAATGCTGGAGTCACTCAGCAGGTCGGGCAGCAGCTCTGGAGAGCAGGGATGGGTGACGCTTCGGGTCGAGACCCTTCTTCAGACTGAGAGTCAGGGGGAGAGGGAAACGAGAGATACAGGGAGAGGTATAGAACAAATGAATGAAAGATAAGCATAAAGGTAATGATGATATGAGGAATAATAATCTAATAATGAGGAAACAGGCCATTGTTAGCTGCGGGCTATAAATTGGATAGTTATATGGACGGGAAAGGTATGGAGGGTTATGGTCTGAACGCAGGTAGATGGGACTAGGGGAGAATACGTGTTCGGCACGGACTAGAAGGGTCGAGATGGCCTGTTTGAATGCTGTAATTGTTATATGGTTATATGGTTATATGGGCTGAGTGATAATGAGTTAATACAGACCATGAAACTCACCAGTACTACAGTGAACCTAGTATAACAACTCGGGTGGGGAGGGACAGAGAGAGAGAGAGGATGCAAGGTTTACCTATAGACAATAGACAATAGGTGCAGGAGTAGGCCATTCAACCGTACGAGCCAGCACCGCCATTCACTGTGATCATGGCTGATCATCCCCAATCAGTACCCCATTCCTGCCTTCTCCCCATATCCCCTGACTCCGCTATCTTTAAGAGCCCTATCCAGCTCTCTCTTGAATGTAGCCAGAGGACCGGCCTCCACCGCCCTCTGAGGCAGAGAATTCCACAGACTCACCACTCTCTGTGTGAAAAAGTGTTTCCTCGTCTCCGTTCTAAATGGCTTACCCCTTATTCTTAAACTGTGTGGCCCCTGGTTCTGGACTGCCCCAACATCGGGAACACTTTTCCTGTCTCTAGCGTGTCCAAACCCTTAATAATCTATGTTTCAATGAGATGCCCTCTTTATATCTCTATTACTAAAAGTCTGATCTTGACCACTTCCTGTTGTTCTGTATATTGATTTTGGAAAAAGTGTCTTCACTTATGACTGTGATTTTTGGCCATCTTACTCAGAGCCCCCCTCCGCTGTGCAGGACAAGAGGATTTTTCCCATTGATGAAAAATAAAAGAGTTATTAGTGTTTAGAAAATGTTGAGATTCTCTCTCCTGAAGGCCACACCCCTTCCAGAGGGACTATAAAACCCGGAAGTGTTGAGTGCCTCAGTCAGTCTCCGCAAGATGGCGGAGCAAGAGGGTCACATCTCTCAGAGCTGTGAATAACACTGAACACATGTCTACTAAACTGTGAGTGGTTTTACTGACCTGTCAGTATCCTTAATGTGGTTTGAAAATATAGTTTGGAAATGCTAAAGCTATGTTGCCGTTCGTTTGGAAATGCTAAAGCTGTGTTGTCTTGGGTTTGGAAATGCTAAAGCTGTGTTGCCTAATTAAAGTTGCCTTGCCTAATTAAAGTTGCCTTGCCTTCTATATATAATTAAAAGTCTAGTCGTGACCACTTCCTGTTTGCGCTATATATTGATTTTAGAAAAAACGCTACCATGTACGGCTGTGATTTTCGCCATCTTACTCCCCCTCCGCTCATCAGCTGCCGAGGATTTTCTCATCGATGAAAAATAAAAGAGTTATTAGTGTTTAAAAAATGTTGAGATTCTCTCTCCTGCCAATCACGCCATGAAGGCCACGCCCCTTCTGGTGGGAGGTGGGGTAGGGACTATAAAAACCAGAAGTGTGGGCATGGCTCAGTCTCTGCAAGATGGTGAAGGGAGAGATCATGACTTGCTGTCTTTAGTGGCCTTGCACCCTGCTAGAAGTGGTAAGAAACTGCACTTGAATTTGGTGGCCTTGCATGCTGCTTGAAATGGAAATTCAAACAATAGCAGTGAGTCAACTGCCAGCCCACCAGCCGTGAGTGAGTGAGCTGCCAGCACAACAGGCTTGAGTGACGGAGGCACCAGACAAAGAATCCATTCGACCCACAATATCCATACTAGCCCTCTGGAAACCAGTCCCTTCAGCCCTCAACATCCATACTTGCGCTCCAGAACGAGCCCCCCTCCCCCCCACTGACCACCAATATTGGAATTGTTGGAGGGGTGGAATATTGCGTTGGGTGACCAGCCCTCCCGTGTGATGATGGGACCTAACGGGTCCCACTTAGTCTAGTATATATGTGTGTGGCTGTGTTAACTTTTTCTCTCTCGTTTATTATATTGTTTACAGTGTACTATGTTTACATATTCTGCTGTGCTGCCTCAAGTAAGAATGTCATTGTTCTACCTGGGACATCGAACAATAAAATGCTCCTGACCCTTGACTCCTGACAATCTGCCACAAGCAATAATGGTCCAATTCTACACGGCCATTGTAGAGTCTGTCCTCACCATCTCCATCATGGTCTGGTTTGGCTCAGCCACTAAGCACGACATCCGGAGGCTGCAGCGAATCGTCCGATCAGCAGAGAAGGTTATTGGCTGCAACCTTCCCTCCATTGATGAACTGTACACTGCAAGGGCCAGGAAGCGAGCGGGCAAGATCATCTCTGACCCCTCTCACCCTGGCCACAAACTCTTTGAATCACTTCCCTCTGGAAGGCGACTCCAGACTGTCAAAGCTGCCACAGCCAGACATTTTTTCCACGAGTAGTAGCTCTATTCAATAACCAAAAATCTGTAGCCTCCTTTTACTCTGGTATTTTATTTCAATCACATCTTTAATCAATAATGTTTTATTATTAATGTTTAATGTTTTATGTGTCATTCCAAACTGTCACTGTATGTCAGTCTGAAGAAGGGTTTCAGCCCGAAACGTCGCCTATTTCCTTCGCTCCATAGATGCTGCTGCACCCGCTGAGTTTCTCCAGGAATTTTGTGTACCTTGTCACTGTATGTCATGTTGTCACTTGCGGGCGGAGCACCAAGGCAAATTCCTTGTATGAGAATACTTGGCCAATAATCTTATTCATTCATTCATCGTGTAGCGGTAGATGAGATCATTTAAACTTGGCATCATAGAAATATAGGTGCAGGAGTAGGCCATTCGGCCCTTCGAGCCTGCACCGCCATTCAATATGACCATGGCTGATCATCCCACTCAGTATCCTAGTATCATGTTTGGCACAAACATTGTGGGCTGAAGGGCCTGTCCCTGTGCTGTCCAGTTCTATGTTCAGGCTGATGGTTGAGAGATATAAGACTACTGACCCAATTAAATCCATATCCTGCGCTCAGCCCAAAAAATCACAGTGATTTTATATGGTGCGATTCAAAACCTTATCACCATAAAACTGACATTTATTGGTCTGGGCCAATGTACAGACACTCTGCAGCCAAATTCTAAACTCTACAGCGATGAGAAACAGTGCATGTAACCTGGAAAAGAAAATTGAGATTGAGGGTTTTTTATTAAGCTGCATGAGAGGTAACTAAAATATTGTTTCAACAGAGCTTTATCACTCAGTTACTGCAGCCAACTCTGTCAAGTCTGGTAGTGTTTGATTGATGAGTTCACAGACGGACTGTGCAATTCAGGGCGGCACGGTGGCGCAGCGGTAGAGTCGCTGCCTCACAGCGCCACAGACCCGGGTTGCATCCCGACCACGGGTGCTGTCTGCATGGAGTTTGCACGTTCTCCCCCCGTGGCCCGCCAGGGTTTTCCCCGGGCGCTCCAGGTTTCCTCCCGCACTCCAAAGACATCAATGCAGACCACGTCATCAAGAAAGGTCAACAACGCCTATATTTCCTCAGACAGCTCAAAAAGTTCAGAGTCCTGGTCCGTTTCTATCAATCAATCATTGAAAGCATCATCACCTCCTCAATCACAGTCTGGTACGGTAACACCGATAGTCACTCACTACACAGAATACAGCGCATTGTCTCCAAGGCCTCCAGGATCATCAACTCCCCCCCTCCCCTCAATCCATTCCATTTATCTCCAACGTACCTCAAAACGGGCAAAAAAGATCATCTCGGACCACTCCCATCCAGCAAATTTAGGGGTAATATGAGGGGGAACTTCTTAACTCAGAGAGTGGTAGCGGTGTGGAATGAGCTTCCAGTGGAAGTGGTGGAGGCAGGTTCATTGGTATCATTTAAAAATAAATTGGATAGGCATATGGATGAGAAGGGAATGGAGGGTTATGGTATGAGTGCAGGCAGGTGGGACTAAGGGGAAAAAAAAGTTGTTCAGCACGGACTTGTAGGGCCGAGATGACCTGTTTCCGTGCTGTAATTGTTATATGGTTATATGGTAAATCACCTTTTTCAGTCTCTCCCTTCAGGGAGGCGGCCTCAGGTCACTTGCTACTAAAACCACCCGCTTTAAAAACAGTTTCTTCCCCTCGGCGATAAGAACTCTCAACTCCGTCCAATAATCAGACAATAATATGACTTTTGATGTATACAGGGCCTTGTCTATGGTCTTTGTTTCTTCTTTTGCACTATGTATTGTTGGTGAGATTTGTGATTTGTGATGTGGTATGGATGCACTTTAATACGGTGATCTGTGTTGTTATTAGTGGTATGTAACTAAAGCAGCGTACCATCATGTACCAAACTCAAATACCACCAACCCGGGTTGCGTGGCAATTAAATATTCTATTCTATTCTATTCTACAGTTTAGTTCAGTTTATTGTCACGTGTACCGAGGTACAGTGAAAAGCTTTTGTTGCGTGCTAACCAGTCTGCGGAAAGACAATACATGATTACAATCGAGCCGTCCACAGTGTACAGATACATGATAAGGGAATAATGTTTAGTGCAAGGTAAAGCCAGCAAAGTCCAATCAAGGATAGTCCGAGGGTCACCAATGAGGTAGATAGTAGTTCAGGACCGCTCTCTGGTTGTGGTAGGATGGTTCAGTTGCCTGATAACAGCTGGGAAGAAACTGTCCCTGAATTTGGAGGTGTGCGTTTTCACACTTCTGTACCTCTTGCCCGATGGGAGAGGGGAGAAGAGGGAGTGGCCGGGGGGTGCGACTGGTCCTTGATTGTGCTGCTGGCCTTGCCGAGGCAGCGTGAGGTGTAGATGGAGTCAATGGAAGGTAAGACGGACACTAAATGCTGGATTAACTCAGTGGGACATAGAAACATCTAGGAACATAGAACATAGGTGCACGTTTAACCATTCAGACCTTCGAGCCTCAGACGCCATTCAATGGGATGGCTGATCATCCAAAGAAAGACCCCGACCTAGACTTGGTCCATACTCTCTGAATTTAGGAGGCCACACAGGGCCACTTATAGAAATTTACAAAATTCTTAAGGGGATGGACAGGCTAGATGCAGGAAGATTGCCCTCTTGGGGCAGAGAGTTCCAGGACATTCACCACTCTCTGTGTGATAAGGGGGAAGTTCTTTAAAACCGGTTTGAAAGAATTTCCCCCTTACACAAGCTGTGACCCCTTCTCCTGGAACTCTCCCAACACAGAGGAGCAGTTGAGGCCACAGTCTATTGGCTCCATACCCCTTAAGAAGTTTGTATGTTTCCCTTGATGGCCCTCTAAATGTCAGAAATTCTAGCGAGTAAGGCAGGTCTATCCATACTGAGTTGGATAAGACAGTCCTGACATCCCAGGGACAGGCAGCATCTCTGGAGAGAAGGAATGGATGATGTTTCTGGTCGAGACCCTTCTTCAGACTAGTTAGGGATAAGGGGGACGAGAGATATATGTAGAGAGATGGGGATCAGTTTGGGTGATGTCCACAATTCACTGCCATCTGATCACACTCAGCGCACGTCACCCTCAGTCTGAAGAAGGGTCTCGACCCGAAAAGTCACCCATTCCTTCTCTCCAGAGATGCCGCCTGTCCCGCTGAGTTACTCCAGCCTTTTGTGTCCATCATCGGCTTAAACCAGTGTCTGTACGTCCTTCCTCCAGTCACCATCCAGTCCTGCTTAGACACAGGACATTGAAAAAGCATCAGAAACTCAAGGAGCAGAACTCGAACATATTAAATCTCTAACGAGGTCCATTATCTTCCTGTCTGTTAGGTTTTAATTGGATTGCTCTGCTCAATTCTTTTTCATAGTTATTCACGATCATCATCGTTTAATCATTGCCAGTTCCTTTCTTAGTGCAGATCAGAATGAAAAGATTCCTGGTCAACTTACACACCGGAGGTATGAACATTGACTTCTCTAACTTCAAGTTCAGGGGGCCGGCAACATTAGGAACATAGAGACATAGAAAATAGGTGCAGAAGGAGGCCATTCGGCCCTTCGAGCCAGCACCGCCAATCATGTATTGTCTTTCTGCTGACTGGTTAGCACGCAACAAAAGCTTTTCACTGTACCTCGGTACACAATAGACAATAGACAATAGGTGCAGGAGTAGGCCATTTGGCTCTTCGAGCCAGCACCGCCATTCAATGTGATCGTGACTGATCATCCCTAATCAGTAGCCTGTTCCTGCCTTCTCCCCATATTCCCTGACTCCGCTATCTTTAAGAGTCATAGAAACATAGAAAATAGGTGCAGGAGGAGGCCATTCGGCCCTTCGAGCCAGCACCGCCATTCATTGTGATCATGGCTGATCGGCCCCAATCAATAACCCGTGCCTGCCTTCTCCCCATATCCCTTGACTCCACCAGCCCCTAGAGCTCTATCTAACTCTCTCTTAAATCCATCCAGTGATTTGGCCTCCACTGCCCTCTGTGGCAGGAAATTCCACAAATTCACAACTCTCTGGCTGAAAACGTTTGTTCTCACCTCAGTCTTAAATGGCCTCTCCTTTATTCGAAGACTGTGGCCCCTGGTTCTGGACTCGCCCAACATTGGGAACATTTTTTCCTGCATCCAGCTTGTCCAGTCCTTTTATAATGTTATAAGATATCCCCTCATCCTTCTAAATACAAGCCTAGTCTTTTCAATCTTTCCTCATATGACAGTCCCGCCATCCCAGGGATATCCTCAAGTAACCTTTGCTTTCCCTCTCCCTCCAATCCCCCCCCCCCCCATCATAGTCGTTGTACTAGTTTCACTGTCTGTAACTGGTTTTCACCTAGCCCAAAGCCAACAATGGCCTGGTTCCTTTATCATCATTGCCTATTTCCATATTTTTTCATTCATTTGGTTCTATATCTCTCTGTGTCACCGTCTATTTCTCTCGTTTCCCTCTCCCCTGACTCTGTCTGAAGAAGGGTCTCGACCCAAAACGTCACCCATTCCTTCTCTCCAGAGACGCTGCCTGTCCCGCTGAGTTACTCCAGCATTTTGTGTCGATCATTAGAAACATAGAAACATAGAAATTAGCTGCAGGAGTAGGCCATTCGGCCCTTTGAGCCTGCACCGCCATTCAATATGATCATGGCTGATCATCCAACTCAGTATCCCGTACCTGCCTTCTCTCCATACCCCCTGATCCCCTTAGCCACAAGGGCCACATCTAACTCCCTCTTAAATATAGCCAATGAACTGGCCTCAACTACCCTCTGTGGCAGAGAGTTCCAGAGATTCACCACTCTCTGCGTGAAAAAAGTTCTTCTCATCTCGGTTTTAAAGGATTTCCCCTTTATCCTTAAGCTGTGACCCCTTGTCCTGGAGCTGGGCTTAGTTCCGCTTCTTAGCTTAGTTCTCCCTGTGATCCCATGAGTTTCCTCTGGATATTCAGTTGAAAGGCCCCGAAACAAAATGTCACCTATTCCTAACTCTCTGGTGAAAAAGTTTTTTCTCACCTCAGTCTTAAATGGCCTCCCCTTTATTCTGTGTCCCTTTGTTCTGCACAGGGGCTGGGACGCACGTCTGTGAGTGGAGGGCGGGCCACATCTATCACGTGTACACGTCGATCCCGCCCCTATCCGGCCCCGGATCAAATCACGTGTTCACAGAAGGCGGACAAAAAATGCTGGAGAAACTCAGCAGGTGAGTCAGCCTCGTGCATGTCTCACCCGCTGAGTTTCTCCAGCATTTTTGTCTACCTTCGATTTTTCCAGCATCTGCAGTTCTTTGTTAAACGTGTTCACACAAGGTGCGGGGCCGTGCCGGCGGCGTTGCGTAGGACGCGGTACAACCTACCCGCGGAGTTTGAACCGGCCCGTTCACGGAGCACGGTTGAGCCGCGGGATTTACCATCACCCGGTGGGGTCACAAAGATCTGGAGCCTGGATTGCCTCGACGCAGAGGGAGAACAATAGAGGGAAGAGACAGAGACTTTAAGATTTTGCCTTCCATCACAGTGAGGACGTGTTTGGTGGCGGATGTTAAATTTGTGTTGATTGTGTGTTTTTGTCATTTTTTATTATATGTATGATTGCAGGGAAACGGAATTTCGTTCAGACCGAAAGGTCTGAATGACATTAAACAAATCTAATAGAAACATAGAAACATAGAAATTAGGTGCAGGAGTAGGCCATTCGGCCCTTCGAGCCTGCACCGCCATTCAATATGATCATGGCTGATCATCCAACTCAGTATCCTGTACCTGCCTTCTCTCCATACCCTCTGATCCCCTTAGCCACAAGGGCCACATCTAACTCCCTCTTAAATATAGCCAATGAACTGGCCTCGACTACCCTCTGCGGCAGAGAGTTCCAGAGATTCACCATGTGAAAAAAGTTCTTCTCATCTCAGTTTTAAAGGATTTCCCCCCTTATCCTTAAGCTGTGACCCCTTGTCCTGGACTTCCCAACATCGGGAACAATCTTCCTGCATCTAGCCTGTCCAACCCCTTAAGAATTTTGTAAGTTTCTATAAGATCCCCTCTCAATCTCCTAAATTCTAGAGAGTATAAACCAAGTCTATCCAGTCTTTCTTCATAAAACAGTCCTGACATCCCAGGAATCAGTCTGGTGAACCGTCTCTGCACTCCCTCTATGGCAATAATGTCCTTCCTCAGATTTGGAGACCAAAACTGTACGCAATACTCCAGGTGCGGTCTCACCAAGACCCTGTACAACTGCAGTAGAACCTCCCTGCTTCTATACTCAAATCCTTTTGCAATGAAAGCTAACATACCATTCGCTTTCTTGACTGCCTGCTGCACCTGCATGCCTACCTTCAATGACTGGTGTACCATGACACCCAGGTCTCGCTGCATCTCCCCCTTTCCCAATCGGCCACCAACTGTACAACTGCAGTAGAAGTAGCAACTGCTGTACAACTCCTCCGGCAGCTCGTTCCATACACCCACCCACCCTTTGTGACCAAAAATCAGATTCCTATTAAATCATTCACTCCTCACCTTTTCTACAACTGTCCTCTCCCAATGTGTGTTTATACCTTTCGTGGCTCCGATGTACACAGCCGCGCTGGAAGAGAGAACAGTGAGGCAGGAGCCGAGAGACAGGAGACCTGTGGAGGTCTCTGAAACTAACAGGTAGCAACGCTGACCAACCTCCCCGCTATTGACTCCATCTACACCTCACGCTGCCTCGGCAAGGCCAGCAGCACAATCAAGGACCCGTCACCCCCCGGCCACTCCCTCGTCCCCCCTCCCCCATCGGGCAAGAGGTACAGAAGTGTGAAAACGAACGCACACCTTCAGATCCAGGATAGACATAAAGGTCTGTGTCTCTGTGTCTCTGTGCCTGTGTCTGTGTGTGACTCTGTGTCTCTGTGAATAGTAGCTCGTATAGAGCTTGTCAAACCTCTCACCAGCGACTGGATCCGTGACTGAGTCTGACTGTATCATTCCATTTCACTGCCACGATATTCTTCACACACATCCTTGTTAAATAGTCCGCAATTATCTTTGAAGTGATATGATCGTCTCTTTCAATTAGTCACGAGCAGGGGTGCTATGGCCCGTGGCAGCAGACACAGTCTAGTCCTGGAGATGATTGTGCCGATCAGAAGTCTAAGTTATGAGTTATACTCTCTAGAATTTAGGAGATTGAGAGGGGATCTTATAGAAACTTACAAAATTCTTAAGGGGTTGGACAGGCTAGATGCAGGAAGATTGTTCCCGATGTTAGGAGATTGAGTATCCCATACCTGCCTTCTCTCCATACCCTTTGATCCCCTTAGCCACAAGGGCCGCATCTAACTCCCTCTTAAATATAGCCAATGAACTGGCCTCGACTACCCTCTGTGGCAGAGAGTTCCAGAGAATAGGGGACGATCAGCCATTATATTATTGAATGGCGGTGCTGGCTTGAAGGGCCGAATGGCCTCCTCCTGCACCTATTTCTATGTTCGCTGCCTGAGATACCATCAGAACACAGCTGGTTAAAAGATAGTGATCGTGTAGGTGCGGGATTCTGTCACAGTTCAGTTAATTAGTGGATGTCTGGTGATTCATTGCAAACTCGTCTGAAATCTTTGAAGTGTTGATAGTTGTCCTGGATCCCCACATACAACTTCACTAACTTAACAAAACATCATTCTCACATTAATCTCACAATCTGTCAGCATTACACACAGACCTGCTCTCTCCGCTAGATGATCTGAATGCCCGGCTGCATAACAGCATCTGGTGCCAGCTTGCCGGACCTGTACAAAAAACACGAACATGCTTCGCTTGCAACGTGCTGCTTCAAAGCTGAAACCCGGACGAACTCCATCTTATCTGTTGTAGGCAGAAGATATGTCAAGTTAAAGCTTCGTGCTGAGACAGGTTGTCCCCTGCCATAGAGGGAGCACAGAGAAGGTTCACCAGACTGATTCAGCATTCATAGCAAGAGGATTTGAGTATAGGAGCAGGGAGGTTCTACTGCAGTTGTACAGGGTCTTGGTGAGACCACACCTTGAGTATTGCGTACAGTTTTGTTCTCCAAATCTGAGGAAGGACATTCTTGCCATAGAGGGAGTGCACAGAAGGTTCACCAGACTGATTCCTGGGATGGCAGGACTTTCATATGAAGAAAGACTGGATAGACTCGGCTTGTACTCGCTAGAATTTAGAAGATTGAGGGGGGGGGATCTTATAGAAACTTACAAAATTCTTAAGGGGTTGGACAGGCTAGATGCAGGAAGATTGTTCCCGATGTTGGGGAAGTCCAGAACAAGGGGTCACACAGTTTAAGGATAAGGGGGAAATCTTTTAGGAGCGAGATGAGGGAAACATTTTTTACACAGAGAGTGGTGAATCTCTGGAATTCTCTGCCGCAGAGGGTAGTTGAGGCCACAGTTCATTAGCTATATTTAAGAGGGAGTTAGTTGTGGCCATTGTGGCTAAAGGGATCAGGGGGTATGGAGAGAAGGCAGGTATAGGATACTGAGTTGGATGATCAGCCATGATCATATTGAATGGCGGTGCAGGCTCGAAGGACCGAATGGCCTACTCCTGCACCTATTGTCTATGTTTCTATGTAATTGTGGCTCAGAGGAATGAAGGAGCACTTTTTAGTGATGGTTTCATTTAGACTTCTCTGTGGATTGTCACCTTGTCGTGGTGGAGAAGCTTGTGTGTGGTCCTGAGATCCTGAGAGCGATGCCGTCTGGAGCTATCTACGCTCCTGGTAGGGCCACCCATGGCGGTAAGGTCGAGGGGGAGGTCCCTGACAAAGAGCCAATCCAACCAAGACCTCAACGGTGGAACAGGCGGAGGACGATGGCTGACCTTAGTGGAGCGTCACAACGGCTGGGAAGGCGGATGGATGGAGGCTGCAGCAGAAAAGGGTCTCCGGTCGTCTTGGACTCCATGCCACTGGATCCTGACCCAGATCTGTCAAGGACCGTGGGGTGGCTGTCTGTGCACCAGTCTCCCCACGTTGAACAAAGTCACGCACAGGCGTCCACCATATAGGGAATAGCTCCCTGGAGACACCTGTGGTCAGCCATGATCGAAGAGGGCCACATGTGGACAAGCTTTTCCCTTTGAGAATAGGGAAGATTCAAACAAGAGGACATGACTTCAGAATTAAGGGACAGAAGTTTAGGGGTAACATGAGGGGGAACTTCTTTACGCAGAGAGTGGTGGCGGTGTGGAATGAGCTCCCAGTGGAAGTGGTGGAGGCAGGTTCATTAGTATAAAGAATAATTAAAAAATAAATTGGATAGGCATATGGATGAGAAGGGAATGGAGGGTTATGGTATGAGTGCAGGCAGGTGGGACTAAGGGGAAAAACATTTGTTCGGCACGGACTTGTAGGGCCGAGATGGCCTGTTTCCGTGCTGTAATTGTTATATGGTTATATGGTTATATGGTTAAGAAGAAGAAGTTTAGACCTTCAACATGGAAACAGGCCCTTCGGCCCATCGAGCCCATGCCGACCATCGATCAACGGTACACCGATACACAGGGCCCGCACGGTGGCGCAGCGGTAGAGTTGCTGCCTCACAGCACCAGAGACCCGGCTTCGATCCCGACTAAGGGCGCTGTCTGTACGGAGTTTGCATGTTCTCCCCGTGTTTTCTCCGAGATCTTCGGTTTCCTCCCACCCTCCAAACACGTTTGAGTTTGCAGGTTAATTGGCTTGGTGTAAATGTAAATTGTCCCCAGTGTGTGTGTGTGGGATAGTGTTAGTGTGCGGGGATCGCTGGTCGGCGCGGACTCGGTGGGCCGAAGGAAGGGCCTGTTTCTGCACTGTATCTCTGAAACCAAACTAAT